>NC_044557.1:10117332-10419832 GCF_007565055.1 Rhinopithecus roxellana | reverse complement strand
GGAAGAATTAATATTGTGAAAATGGCCATACTGCCCAAGGTAATTTATAGATTCAATGCCATTGCCATTAAGCTACCAATGACTTTTTTCACAGAATTGGAAAAAACTGCTTTAAAGTTCATATGGAACCAAAAAAGAGCCCGCATTGCCAAGACAATTCTAAGCCAAAAGAACAAAGCTGGAGGCATCAGGCTACCTGACTTCAAACTATACTACAAGGCTATAGTAACCAAAACAGCATGGTACTGGTACCAAAACAGAGATATAGACCAATGGAACAGAACAGAGCCCTCAGAAATAAGACCACACATCTACAGCCATCTGATCTTTGACAAACCTGAGAGAAACAAGAAATGGGGAAAAGATTCCCTATTTAATAAATGGTGCTGGGAAAATTGGCTAGCCATAAGTAGAAAGCTGAGACTGGATCCTTTCCTTACTCCTTATATGAAGATTAATTCAAGCTGGATTAGAGACTTAAATGTTAGACCTAAAACCATAAAAATCCTAGAAGAAAACCTAGATAATACCGTTCAGGACATAGGCACAGCCAAGGACTTCATGACTAAAACACCAGAAGCAATGGCAACAAAGGCAAAATTGACAAATGGAATCTATTTAAATTAAAGTGCTTCTGCACAGCAAAAGAAACTACCATCAGAGTGAACAGGCACCCTACAGAATGGGAGAAAATTTTTGCAATCTACTTGTCTGCCAAAGGGCTAATATCCAGAATCTACAAGGAACAAAAACAAATTTACAAGAAAAAATCAAACAACCCCATCAAAAACTGGGCAAAGGATATGAACAGACATTTCTCAAAAGAAGACATTCATACAGCCAACAGACACATGAAAAAATGCTCATCATCACTCGCCATCAGAGAAATGCAAATCAAAACCACAATGAGATACCATCTCACACCAGTTAGAATGGCAATCATTAAAAAGTCAGGAAACAACAGGTGCTGGAGAGGATGTGGAGAAATAGGAACACTTTTACACTGTTGGTGGGACTGTAAACTAGTTCAACCATTGTGGAAAACAGTGTGGCGATTCCTCAAGGATCTAGAACTAGAAATGCCATTTGACCCAGTCATCCCATTACTGGGTATATACCCAAAGGATTATAAGTCATGCTGCTGTAAAGACACATGCACATGTATGTTTATTGTGGTACTATTCACAATAGCAAAGACTTGGAATCAACCCAAATGTCCATCAATGACAGATTGGATTAAGAAAATGTGGCACATATACACCACGGAATACTATGCAGCCATTAAAAAGGATGAGTTTGTGTCCTTTGTAGGGACATGGGTGCAGCTGGAAACCATCATTCTCAGCAAACTATCATAAGAACAGAAAACCAAATACTGCATGTTCTCACTCATAGGTGGGAATTGAACAATGAGATCACTTGGACACAGGAAGGGGAGTATCACACACTGGGGCCTATTGTGGGGGAGGGGGAGAGGGAAGGGATAGCATTAGGAGATATACCTAATGTAAATGATGAGTTAATAGGTGCAGCACACCAACATGGCACATGTATACATATGTAACAAACCTGCATGTTGTGCACATGTACCCTAGAACTTAAAGTATAATAACAAATAAAAATTAAAATAAAAAAATTAAATAAATAAATAAATAAATAAATCTTAGTTGATTTACTAGCTTTCTAACAAAAAAAAAATAATGTGAAGAAAACAGAACTGAATATGTAATAGCACTGGGGGGAGTTTTTAAATAGATTTTATTTTTTAGAAGAAATTTAGACTTGCAGTAAAATTAAGAAAATGGTATGGAGATTCCCCATATATCTTCTGCCCAATTTCACTGTTATGAGCATCTTACATTAGTAGGCATACATGTTACCATTAGTGAACCAATACTGATACATAAGTATTCACTAAAGTCCTTATATTTTTCCGTTTTCTTAGTTGTTACCTAATTTTTTTCTGTTTCAGTGTCCCATCCAGAGTTACATATGCCACGTTACACTTAGTCATAGTGTCTGTCTCCTGAGGCCCCTCTTACCTGTGACAGGTTTTCAGACTTTCCTTATTTTTGATGATCCTGACTGTTTTGAGGAGTACTATTTGGGTATTTTGTAGAATATCATTCTTTGGGGATTTGCTGATATTTTTATTATGTTGTAAACTTGAGTTATGGTTGTTTTGGGTGGAAGCCCAAGGCAAAGTGCCATTTTATCACATCATATCAAATCTACATACTGTCAACATGACTTGTCACCCTTGATGGTGACCTTGACCACCTGGCTGAAGAAGTGTTTTCCAGGTTTCTCCACTGCAAAGTTACTCTTTCCCCCCATTTCCATACTATATTCTTTGGAAGACAGTCATTCTGCATAGCCAATACTTAAGAAGTAGGGAATCATGGCCGGGCGCGGTGGCTCAAGCCTGTAATCCCAGCACTTTGGGAGGCCGAGACGGGCGGATCACGAGCTCAGGAGATCCAGACCATCCTGGCTAACACGGTGAAACCCCGTCTCTACTAAAAAATACAAAAAATTAGCCGGGCGAGGTGGCGGGCGCCTGTAGTCCCAGCTACTCGGGAGGCTGAGGCAGGAGAATGGCGTAAACCCGGGAGGCGGAGCTTGCAGTGAGCTGAGATCTGGCCACTGCACTCCAGCCTGGGCAAGAGAGCGAGACTCCGTCTGAAAAAAAAAAAAAGTAGGGAATCATGCAATACCTCCTTGAAGAAATATCTGAATAAAATATTTGGAATTTATCTCTTCTCCCATTTATTTATTTGTTTAGTTATTTGTAGACCAGAGTGGACTCATCAATATTTCTATTACACTTTGGGTTATAACTCAATACTAGTTTATTCTCTTGCTCAAATTGTTTTAGCTTTAGCCATGGGATATCTTTCAATTGGCTCCTGTATCCTCTGACATATCTCCAGTATTAGAAGATTATTTATTTATTTTGAGAATATTCTCAATTTCTGGCACTGGAAGATGTTCCAGGCTAATCTTGTATATTAATTACCTGCCTCAGTCTTAGAATTGTTGCTCATGACTTATATTGGAGAGTGGCATTAGAAACTGTGATCTGAGCACTAAGTGTGCTCATTGCTACTGGTGTCATTTTACTTAGATTCTCTCAGTTGACAGAGCAAAGAAATACAAGTACACATACACATCTATAAATTTTTCTATATGTAATTATCTGGACAAACATGAAGTCATACTGATGTCTCCAGTTCTAATCTATTACTACATGGATGATTCTAGTTCCCCTTGCTTGTCTGCAAATTCCTGTACAACTTGGTAACCTGGCTCATACATCTGCCATCCATTAACCTAATTGCTCAATTCCAATATACATGTGTCATAATATCATGTATCCATCATTACAGTAACAAATAAATTATTTCACTGCCCTAAAAATATCCCTTGTGCTTCACCTATAATCTCTCTCTCTCCTTGAACCTCTCATTACCGTTGATCTTTTTAGCTTCACTCTAGTTTTTGTCTTTTCCAGAATGTAATAAAATTTAAATCATACAGGAGGCAGTCTTTTAAGAGTGGCTTCTGAAAATGAGACTTGGAAGTATGCGTTTAAGGATCACCCATGTCATTTTGTGGTTTGATCGCTCTTTTTAAAAACTGCGGACTAGTATTCCATTATATGGATATGCCACCGTTTATCCATTCACCTATTGAAAGATATCTTGATTGTTCTAGTTTTTATCAAGTATGAATAAATCTGCTATTATGAATAAATATGCTATCAACATTCATGTGCAGGTTTTTAGATGAACCTAAGTTTTAAATCCAGTTGGGTAAATACCTGGGGGTTCAATTGCCACGTTGCATGGTAATCCAGCTGTTTAGTTTTGTAAGAGAGAAGAGGGTTAATTTTTAAAATTACCCCCAGTACCAATGTTTTATGATCCTACCAAAAGATAGGATTTATATACATTCTATATCAATGGTTAATAATGATAAAATACAAAATATGAATGGGAGGGAACATGAAAATAATGATACATCAGCACTATCTTTCCCCAGAGTATTCTTTTCAGTGAATTAATACTTTATCTCAACCAGCTCATTTGGGATTAACAACAAATTCACATAGGGAAATAGGTGCTAATCTCTGTGACTGCCACCTTAGAGGTCTTGAAACCTATCATTGTCTTTCAGGCTAACAGTCATTAAGAAGTAATTCTCTTTTTTAGGGTTTCAGGGAGTATTCACTGGCCTATCTCTGGCAATCAGTGAGATGTGTTCATTCCAGAAATTGCAATGCTATATAGTCGGATGACATTAGCCCCGTTGTTTATGAACTGTTGAGCAAGATGCAGTCTGACTCTTCTAGAAAGAAAAAAATAAAAACTTTTATTTTAAGTTCAGAGGCACATGTGCAGGTTTGTTATATAGGTAAACTCGTGTCACGGGGGTTTGTTGTACAGATTATTTCACCATCCAGGTATTAAGCTAGTACCTAATAGTTACTTTTTTCTGATCCTCTCCTTCCTCCCACTCTCCACCTGCAAGTTGGCCCCAGTGTCTGTTGTTCCCCTCTTTGTGTCCATGTGTTCTCATTATTTAGCTCTCGCTTGTAAGTGAGAACATGTGGTATTTGGTTTTCTGTTCCTGCATAATTTGCCAAGGATAATGGCCTCCAGTTCTATTCATGTTGCTGCAAAGGACAAGATCTTGCCCTTTATTATGGCTGCATAGTATTCCATGGTGTGTATGCACCACATTTTCTTTATCCAGTCTACCATTAGTGGGCATTTAGGTTGATTCTTTGTCTTTGCTGTTGTGAATAGTGACGCAATGAACATATGTGTGGGTGTATCTTTGTGAAAGAAGGATTTATATTCCTTTGGGTATATAGCAAGTAATAGGATTGCTGGGTTGAAAGGTAGCTCTGGTTTTAGCTCTTTGAGGAATAGCCACAATGCCTTCCACAGTGGTTGAACTAAATTACACTCCCACCAACAATATATAAGTATTTCCTTTCCTCCACAACCTCACCAGCATCTGTTATTTTTTGACTTTTTAATAATAGCCATTCTGACTGGTGTGAAATGGTATCTCATCATGGTTTTGATTTGCATTTCTCTAATGATCAGTTATGTTAGGCTTTTTTTCATATGCTTGTTGGCTGCATGTATGTTTTCTTTTGAAAAGTGTTTGCTCATGTCCTTTGCCCAATTTTTAATATTTTTTCCGTGTAAATTTGTTTAATTTGATTATTTACCCAAATGTCATTCAGAAGCGGGTTGTTTCATTTCCATGTAACTGTATAGTTTTGAGCAATTTTCTTAATTTTGACTTCTATTTTTATTGCACTGTGGTCCAAGAGAGTGGTTGGTATGATTTCAATGTTTTGTATTTGCTAAGGATTGTTGTATGTCCAATTATGTGGTTGATTTTAGAGTATGTGCCATGTGGCAATGAGATGAATGTATATTCTGTTGTTTTGAGATGGAGAGTTCTGTAGAGGTCTATTAGGTCCATTTGGTCCAGTGTTGAGTACAGGTCCTCAATATCTTTGTTAACTTTCTACCTTGATGATCTGTCTAATACTATCAGTGGGGTGTTGAAGTTTCCCACTATTATTGTGTGGGAGTCTAAGTATCTTTGAAGGTCTCTAAGAAATTGCTTTATGAATCTAGGTGTTCCTGTGTTGGGTGCATATATATTTAGGACAGTTAGATCTTCTTGTTGAATTGAACCCTTTACCACTGTGTAATGCTCTTCTTTGTCTTTTTTGACCTTTGTTGGTTTAAAGTCTGTTTTGTCTGAAATTGGAATTGCAATCCCTCCTTTACTTCTGTTTTCCATTTGCTTTGTAGATTTTTCCACAGCCCTTTATTTTGAGCCTATGGGTGTCACTGCATGTGAGATGGGTCTCTTGAAGACAGCATACCTTTGGGTCTTGCTTCTTTATCCAGCTTGCCACTCTGTGCCTTTTAATTGGGGCATTTGGTCCATTTACATTCAAGGTTAGTATTGATATGTGTGAATTTTATCTTCCCATTGTTCTGTTAGCTGTTTATTAAGCAGACTTGTTTATGTGGCTGCTTTATAGTGTCACTGATCTGTGTACTTAAGTGTCTTTTTGTAGTGGTAACTTTCTTTTCCATATTTAGTACTTCTTTCAGCAGCTCTCATAAGGAAGGTCTGGTGGTAATGAATTTCCTCAGTATGTACTTGTCTGAAAAGGATCTTATTTCTCCTTCACTTATGAAGTTTAGTTTGGCTGGATATGAAATTTTTATTGGAATGTCTTTTCAACAAGAATGTTGAATATAGAGTGCTGGCCCCCGCCCCCCCCCCCCCCCCCCGCCCCATCTCTTTTGGCTTGTAGTGTTTCTGCTGAGGGATCCACTGTTAATCTGATGGGCTTCCCTTTGTAGGTGATCTGTCCTTTCTCTCTACCTATCTTTGACATTTTTTCTTTCATTTCAACCTTAGAGAGTCTAATGATTATACCTCTTGGGGATCAGCTTTTTGTGAAGCATCTTGCAGGAGTTCTCTGCATTTCCTGAATTTGAATGTTGGCCTCTCTAGCTAGGTTGTGGAAGTTCTCGTGGAAGATATCCTGAAATATTTTTTCCAAGTTGTTTCCATTCTCCTCTTTCAGGGATGCCAATATATTGCAGATTTAGTCTCTTTGTGTAATTCCATATTTCTTGGAGGTTTTGTTCATTCCTTTTCAGTCTTTTCTTTATTCTTGTCTGACTGTCATATTTCAGAAAGCCGGTCTTCAAGCTCTGAGATTCATTCCTCAGTTTGGTCTATTCTGCTGTTAATACAGGCAGTTGTATTATGAAATTCTTGTAGGGTGCTTTTCAGCTCTATCAGGTCAGTTATGTTGTTCTTTTCTGTACCGGTCATTTTGTCTGCCAGCTCCTGTATCATTTTCTCATTATTCTTAGCTTCCTTGGATTGAGTTTCACCATTCTCCAGAATTTTGATTATCTTCATTCCTATCTATGTTCTGAATTCTATTTCCACCATTTCAGCCCAGTTATGAACCCTTGCTGGAGAATTAGTGTGGTCATTTGGAGGAAAGAAGGCACTCTGGCTTTTTTGAGTTGTCAAAGTTCTTGTGCTGGTCCATTTTTATCTTTGTGGACTTGTGTTCCTTCAGTCATTAAAGTTGCTATTCTTTGAATGAGTATTTTTTCTTTTATCCTATTTTATGACCTTGTGGGATTGATTGTGGTATAAGGTGATTTTGGTCAACTGGCTTCATTTCTGGAAGATTTCAGGAGGCCAAGACTCAGCTCAGCCATCCTGGACTACATTCTCTAATTCTGGGGAACTGGTATCTGCTCCTGGCTTTGCTCTATGACCTTTGGAGGTTAGGAACCTGCTGTGCTAGAGGGTCCATTGTTCTCCCAGACTGCTGGTCACAACACTACGATAAGTGATGCCATCCAAAGTGCTTCATAAGGTAGCGGCAGTGGGATCCATCCTTGTTTGCACAGCCTCAGCAGCACTGGCAGCATGGTGGGGTGCACATTCATCAGCTATGGTGGGGTGCTAGCAGATGCCAGGGCTCCAGCCTCTGTGTGAGTTTGGAACAGCAGTAGTGGCAGCATGACTTGGTAGGATGGGATGCAGGGGACCCCACCAGCATGTGTGTATACATTCACATTGGTAGTGGTATTAGCGTGGTGGTGGGGTGCTGGTGAGCACAGGACTATGCACGTCCTCTGTGTGCATTCGTGTATATGACAGTTGCTGTCGAGGGTGGGAGTGTGTCCAGTGTTCTCTGTGCCTAGTTCCATGCCAGCAGCAGTGTTGGCACAAGGGCAGGATGCTGGTGGGGGTGGGACTGGTAGGCTCCATGCCTGACAATGCTTTGACAGCAACAGTGGTGCAGTGAGGGAAGGAAGGTAGGGTGCACTCATGCTGGCAGCAGTAGCATGGCGGGGTGCATGTGCACATGTATGCTGACAGAGAAGGAGAGGCAAGGTCCACTCTCATACACACACAACAGCAAAGCAATGTAGGGGATGTCCATGGGCAAATGCATGCAGGCAAAGCAGCACAGGGAAGGCTGCAGTGGGGTGAGACTATGAGTGGGTTGGTGTATGTCCATGGGGCTGCTGTGCTGGAGCTCACTGCTGGTCAGGTGCCATCCACCAGGGCAAGAGCTATGATATTGCATCTAGGAGTACACAACCCCCTCACCAGCACCTGAAGCAGCACTGCAAACAGGTGTGGTCAGGCTGGGGCCATGGAAGAGCCCAGGAAGACTGAGGGGTGCTAAGGTCAGATTGGCCCCATCTCATAGGCAAGACTGCTCTGCTGAGATCAGGTCCAACTGTTCCCCTGGTGCTAAAGTCTCCTATGGGAGCAAGTTGAGCCTAAGGGGATGGGCATTCCTGGTGGTGCTACACTACAGACACTCTCACACCAAATCCTCTGGGCCACTAAAGCTGGAGTTCTGCCCCTACCATTTCTCTAAGCAGCTCTCCCTGCCTACTCAAGAGTCTGTGTTGGTCAAGGGGTCTCCTCCTGCCAGGGTTCCAGAGGTCTTTGGTGACAGCAGGTTGCTCCTTGCCTGTTCAACCCACTCCTTCCCCAGGAGCTATTGGTGGCCAGAAATGAGTCCCAGGGCATAATAGCCCTGTGTGGGGTTCCCAGCTTCCTCTGCCTTCAGCCCAGCTTCTGTGTTTTCCCTCTGTCAACTCTCAATGCTTCCCTCTGAAGATCTGCTAGGAGGGGACCAGTCTTTCTGATGACCTGGTCCCTCACTGGCAGATGTTCTTCCTGGCCCCATTTAGTCGGCCATCTTAATGATGTATATCATAATCTGATTCTTAAAATTGAAACATTTTTGGAAAGAAACTCAATAAAATTTTGAAATTTCTAAAAATCTTAGTTTGTACAATGTTGTTTAAATTCGAATTAAAGAACGTTACAGATTTTGAGATTCATTGTAGACTATATTTGTTTGCTCAGGCTGCCATAGCAAAGTACTGCAGTCTGGGTGGCTTAAACAATAAAGATCTGTATTTTCACAATTCTACAGGCTAGAAATCTCAGGTCAAGGTGTCAGCACGATTGGTTTCTTCTGAGGCCTCTCTCCTTGGCTTGTAGATAATCTTTCCTCTGTGTGTGTTTGTGTGTGCGTCCTAATGCCCTCTTTTTATAAGGACACTGGTCATATTAAATTAGAACTCACACTAATGGATTCATTTTAACTTAATTATTTCTGTAAAGACTCTATTTCCAAATAAGGCCACATTCTGAGGTGCTGGGGCTTAGTGCTTCAGCATATGAGTTTCTGGTGGGCAGAGAGGGGAATAGAATTCAGTCTAATGTATGTACTTTAATTTCTCACTATCAATTTTCAAACTAACAGTGATCACAAATTCAGTACAGACTTGATTTACCAGGAGTGTGATACACGAACTTTATAAAAAGTGAGTTAGGAAACTTTTTTTTTTTTCATTTGAGGAAAGCCCTCAGGGGTGCCCAGCAGGACAGCATCCGGCTCTTCCAATCAGAGCTGTAACACTATTTCCTGAAACACCATTTTCAACTAAGCTTTGGAGTGACAAAAATACCTGTTATCACGGACTAATGCCTCCAGGAAAGAAACCCTCGTGACATGCATCTGTCCCCAATACGGCCACAGTAAATCTGAGAGGAAGAAGGCACAGGTAAAAATTAGGCTTGCTCATAGAATACAATATTTATGACCGTTGTTTACACTTGCTTGTTTTACAGAGGAAAACTAAGAGTCGTGGAAGTTAAAGACTAAGATATGCAGCTAGTTTTTTTTGTTTTTTGTTTTTTTTGAGACGGAGTCTCGCTCTGTCACCCAGGCTGGAGTGCTGTGGCCGGATCTCAGCTCACTGCAAGCTCCGCCTCCCGGGTTCACGCCATTCTCCTGTCTCAGCCTCCCGGGTAGCTGGGACTACAGGCGCCGCCACGTCGCCCGGCTAGTTTTTTGTAGTTTTTAGTAGATACGGGGTTTCACCGTGTTAGCCAGGATGGTCTCGATCTCCTGAGCTCGTGATCCGCCCGTCTGGGCCTCCCAAAGTGCTGGGATTACAGGCTTGAGCCACCGCGCCCGGCCTGATATGCAGCTAGTTAAAAGCAGCACATAAGCTCCAGGTTCCTGATCCACTGCTCATTACTCTTTGAAGGAAAGATAACTCCATATTGTTAAAGATTCTTTAGATCGTATATAGAAAACTAAAACATTTACACTTCTATTCTGAATATTTAACTAACTCTGAAATATGCAAGGCACTGTGTTGGGCCCTGAGGAATAAAAATTATGTGTAAGACTCTGAAGCTGCACTGAGAGGGCTTGTGTTTGTATACAGGTAGCTAATGGGAAGGAGATTGGAACATGTTCCCAAATGTTTCTAGAAAAAGATAATTTAATACAAATGTTGTGTGAATGGAACAGAAGGGTACCACGGATACACTAAGGGTGAAGAAAGTACTTCCTGATGGAGTAATCAATAAAGTTAAGATTCCTACAATAGATCAATGTCCAACAGGAGACCTTGGGTTTTTCAATAAAAGCCATTAAGCAGCAACAGCGATCTCAGTCCCATAAAGGGATTCCATAAACCAAACGTTCAGTTGGTATAGATAATAACTGTAAGATACCTTATTAAATATCCCACTATTAAAATTAAGTTTGACAATTATCTACCAATTGGACAATGCCACCAATCATGTGACAGTATTAGTGTTCTTGTTTTATGAACATTGTTGTGTGTGTGTGTGTGCGCACGCGCATGTGTGTCTTTGTATATGGATGTGTATGTATACATACATAACAGGGGTATTATTGAGAAACATTTAATGAAGTTAATGTAAAGTATCAATGTCCAAAGCAAAAATTAAAGCTAAATTTTTATTTTCTAGCTAGAACTATGTGTGTATATGTATAATAAAACTGCTTTCCAAGTGATGTAAGTTCAAGTCACTTTAACCATTCCCAAATCACCTGTTGAGTTTTAGCATTTCTTTTCCACATATCCCATCACACTGTGTCGCTCCTCACTGGGTCTCCGCGGCACACTTGGTTGCAGTGAAGGAATGGCTGCTGTGAGCGAGGGTCTGTCTGCTCCTGGCTCCCCAGTGCTCCCAGAGGCCGCGAGTCAGGACATGTCCACCAACGCTGTGGCCTGCAGCCTATTCCACTGCCCCTGCCTGCTGAAGCTTGGGGTGAAGGGACAGTAATCCCTAGGCCTCTGCTCCCACCTCCAGCTCTGTGGGCCCCACCATCATGGGGCTGCCTGTATTTGGGCTGACTCACAGCCTCTGCTGGGGACAGCATCCTCATATGCTCTTTGCCAAATGGTGTGGAAGGCTTTGCAGCATTAATGCTTCACACAGAAGCTACAGTTTGAGTGTGTGTGGGGAGGGTGTGTGCGTGAGAGAGAGATTTATATGTTTGTTAGATAATAAATGATTCTATGCATTTAAGTCAATTATAGCCTGTCTTTTATGGAGAATGAAGGCAATAAAAGATTCCCTCCTCCCCACCCTTCACTTTACCTTATATTGTTGTCTGAAAATCTATTATCAGACTTAAAGGAAAGTTGGACTAAACTATGCTCCAAATATTCTGAGTTTTATAAAGCCAACTTTAAACCCCGCTGGCCTTCCTGTTCTGTAAAGCTTTAATGAACTTGTTTCTCTATCTATTCATATAATCCAAAACCCCAACTGCCATTAATTCAGATCAAATAAATTGCTACTACTCTGAGAAGAAACAATTATGGACTCTTTGATGTTTTCTTCAGCTTATTCAACTTTATATAATTTGCCTTGGGAAATCCATTTTAACACAGTATCAAAAAAAGTCTATATCTATTTGTACTTCTGATTCCTAACTCAAAATCTCAAACAATCTAATATGTTAACAGATCGAGAAGATAAGCATTTTTATCTTTGTTTTCAGTGCACAAAGAAACTAGGTCTGAGAACTGTTAAATAATACATTCATAGTCATAAAGTCAGTCGATGAAGGTGATTTTGAATACAAATTTCTCTGGCTTCCAAAACCATGATTTTTTAACTTTCTCATAATTTTGTCATTGGCATTTGCATAAATTTGACACAGTAATATTTAGGAATCTGAGATAATGTGCAATGACAAATTTACTTTTTATCACAAATACTTTATTATGATAGGGAAATTATTCATATCTGAGAGAAATTGTTTTCTGTGTCCTTATAAAATGTTTCAATGTATTGCTCATTTCCACTGTTAATAATTTCATTGCACTATTCTCCGCCACCACTAGGCTGTCTTTTTAGTTGTGTTCATTGTCTGGCTTTCTGTGGCCCAGCAGTAGTCAGAGGAATGGGGTTTACGTGAGTTTCTTAGAAGCCTTAGCATTTATGTATTACTATTCCTCAAAGAGGAGGTGAATTGGTGAGCTAACGAGGTTATGAAGAAAGGCTGAATCTACTTGGGATGATTCTTTTTATCATGGAGAGGAGTAGATTTCCCACATGCACAGTGGAGAGGTGAGTGGGGAGGTTTTAGTGGAGGAATGGTGTGAAATTCAATAACTTTCTAGCCGTGTGCCTTCCAGTTTCTATTGCTACGTAACAAACTGCTGCAGAACATGGTGGCACAAAACAAACTCAGCTGCACTCACAAATTCTGTAGGTAAGGAATTTGGAGACAGCAAGAATGGATTGCTCTGAACCACATTGTCTGGATTTCCAGCTGCAAAGACAAAAGCTGAGAGTGACGGTACGGCCAAGGGTTGAAATCTAGGGCGTTGCCTTCACTCACCTGTCTGGCAGTTGATGCCCTCTGTTGGCTGGGGTCTCAGTGGAACTGTTACCTGTGGCATCTCTGCAAGGGCTTTCCTGGGATTTCTCACAAGATGACAGCTGGTTTCAAGAGCAAGAATCCCAAAAGGGAAAAGCAGAAATGCAGGGTATATTTTTATTTAGTCTCAGAAGTCACATACTCTGTGGATTGTGACAGTAACACTGGTTTGTCCACGTTCAAGGAAGGGATAGATCCAACACCAGATGAGAGACATGCCTAGGTCTTACTGTATGAAGATCATTTAGAATAAAAGATGTGTACCATTTGAGAACATCCAGTCTGCTGCAGTGAGTCAGATCTTAAAAATATACTTTTATTACTTTGTGAGCCATGTGATTTCCCAATAGCACAAGCAAGTAGGAAAAGAATCAATGATCTGGGACCCTTTGACAATTACATTTCTCATATTATGAGACTCTCCCTAAAGGACAATGAAAGTTGATTGTATATTCATTCTTCATGACTGAATCGTTACTCCTTCAGTATTCCTGTGATACAGAGTGTGATGATATAGAGAATGTGATGTAAAATAGTTGATACTTTACCCATCGATTGCCAGTCATTAGGATCTGTTTTATGAAAACGGTGAGAAAGACGCTAGCAAAGCCTGCTTGAGTAGATATGGCCAGGAAAGCTCAGTGCAACTGGCAGCTGCTTCACAAAACACAGAAGCCTAACCATACCTGAAAACTTCACCAAAACAAGTCAGTAGCAAAGACAATGTTGACTCACAAAGTTTTTACTACCTGTCAAAATATTTGTGGGTTTTTTTTGGAGGACGGTGGGATACGGGATAGTGTTAACATCCTTATTTATGTCTGAGCAAATATTTAAATGACATATTCTGAAGAGACCTCCCTTAAAGCAAATAATTCTTGCCTGAATGTTGATCTAACTACAAAGACCCTTGTTCTTTAAAAGTAGCCCTTAGAAACAAATGCTGATATGGAAGAACAATTTCAAAATATGACTTAAAGAAAAGCAGAGATATAGTTTGAAATTTGAAAATGAAGTTGTGAGGAAGCTCATAGAATGAAAGAAGACACCTTGGAGGGTCATCGTATCACAGTGTGGTCATCAAAGCAGAGCTCCAAAATGTAAACAGGCTATGGGAAAATATTTTGTGCTTTACCAATAAAAGTCATCATTAAAGACAAACCTAATCAGTATTTGGTGGTGCACGCCTCAGTTCATCCCAGAGAATGATAAGCACTCTTAATTTTCACTCAAATTGAAGTATGCTCCAGCTGGCATAGGTCACAGTGTTGTGTGGGGTTGCAAGGAGGATGGCAGAATCCCCTTCTTTGTAAGTAAGCTAAAGACACTTTATTTTGTGTCTTTTCCTCTCATTGTCCCTGCATCATAATCACTTCTCCGTGCCAACAATATACCTAGGTCTACATATCTCAAAATGGTGTGTCATTTAGAGGAGACAGTCATAGGATAAACTAGGTGCAGAGAGCCACCACATGACAAAGTCCATGAGTTGAAGAGCCTATCTTTACAGAAGGTCCAGGAAAAGCATTAATTTAGTCAGCAGAGGGAAGCAATTGTTGTATATTGTGTTTTGTGTTAGCAGTCCCATTTTTAGTGTTTTTATTTCTAGCAACTGAAAATGCTCATTGATTTCTAACAGATGCCACCTTGTACTATTTAAAAAATAATGTAGGCCGGGCGCGGTGGCTCAAGCCTGTAATCCCAGCACTTTGGGAGGCCGAGACGGGCGGATCACGAGGTCAGGAGATCGAGACCATCCTGGCTAACACCGTGAAACCCCGTCTCTACTAAAAAAATACAAAAAACTAGCCGGGCGAGGTGGCGGGCGCCTGTAGTCCCAGCTACTCGGGAGGCTGAGGCAGGAGAATGGCGGGAACCTGGGAGGCGGAGCTTGCAGTGAGCCGAGATCCCGCCACTGCACTCCAGCCTGGGCGACAGAGCTAGACTCCGTCTCAAAAAAAAAAATAATAATAATGTCAGTGTTGGAACTTTTCAAAGGTATCCCTTACTCTGAGGCTTCTGTGTTAAATTTTACTAATTTTAAGTATCTTCTATTATTTTCTATTAATACAAAATGCATACTCTTAGATATTAGTTGCTACTTAAAATTGATACTCGGGAATGTACATGTTCTCAGTGTGGGTTTTCTTCTTGGCGATATGTGAATTTGGAGCCTATTTCCCAGAGTGGAAGGGAGGAAGTAGTGCGAGGTGTCAAACTCCGTGTCCCTCCAGCCTGGGGCAGTCTGTGCTCATGACACTTCTGTTATTGTCCACTCACCCCACACCTTAGGTCACTCTCCACCTCCACCAGCAAACACGCTGTCCACATACATTCCTTTCAAAGCTGTCCTCCCCATTTTTCCATTCTCCCAGATTCATCCCCTTCCTTCTTGTAGAGTCATTGAAGAAAGGGTGAAAGTGTAACTACATGAAACTGTGGTAGATAGCCATTGTATTCCTCTTTCCAGCATCGCTTTCTCTTCTCTGGTAGTATGATCCCTCTTTCCAGTGGAAACCCATTCTATGAGGTTCAAGGAAAACTAACCCTTCTTGGTGCCTCTCTGCTAATACACACATGCACATGCGCCCAAGGAGCTCTGGGAACATGTCGCTGATCCCAGACCCACTGAAGCACACATCCCCCAGCCATGGGATTGATTCAGGGATAGGACAGTTAGAATCTCATTCTTGAATATATGGGTTCTGGAAAAAAAAAAAAAGGGGGTCTCTCTGTTCCTCAGTTTTTATGAGCTGCGTGAACTATGTGAGCCTGGACCTGCCAGTGCCACACTTAAAGAGACATGGCCTGAAAATGAAGGTACCAGAGAGATACAGAGAGAAGCAGAGTCCCGGCATCATCATTTGAACACTGAATCTGCCCATATCCCTCATCTGACACATCAGCTCCCTGAGCTTCACTGCAGGGGAAACCCCATGTACTTGTGAATCAGCAATCCTGTGCTCCCTCTTAGGTGAGAAAGTAACCAAGCCAGTCCTTTCCCTTTCCTAGGACAAACCCTCACTTCCAGAACGGCTGAGCCAATGGTGACAGGCAATCCATTTGTCAAGAATGAATCATTTTTAGGTTTGGAGAAGGAAGCAAAACTCTCATTATGCAGAAAGACCAAAGACCTGTCTTTCCTCTTGCTAGATACTCAGGCCTTCTTCCCAGCACACAGTGACATCCAAGTTTTATTTTGCAACTACTGATGGGAAGGAGATGGCAGTAGGAATAAGTCATGTCCCCGCTACCCACTAGATCTCATGAGTCCATTACGTATCAGGCAACTATGAGAAGCAGCCCATGGGAATCCAGAGTCATGTTATTTTAGAATTGGAAGAAACCATAGAAATCATTGAATCCAATGATTCTGTAGTGAGATCAATTGAAAATAATAATAATTATATCAACTAACACTTAGTGAGTACTTACTATAGTTATATGAGCACAATAACTTTATGTGAATATTTGGTCACTATTTTACTGAGGAGACTATAGTGTAGAAAAGATAGCATTTTGCACAAAACCACACTAATCCCAACTGGAGCTGAGATTTGAAACCAAGCAGTCTAATTTCCAAGTCTATCCTAGTTTTTATCCTCCTAATCTCATTAGTTGCAATTCACTAACCTCCATGAACACTGACCCTGAGAATACCCATCATTTTGCATGTAAAAATCACATTTTTCCCAACTCTTCCACTTGCTAACAATGTGGCTTTGGCAAATTTACTTGATACATCCAAGTTTTATACAACTAACTCATAGGTCTGTTGAGAGTAGTAATTCAGGACACATAAAACACTTGGTATAGCAGTAAATATAATGATTTATAATTATTGGTGTTATCAGTAGCAGCACTGTTCTTTTTAAACAAAAACTTACTAATACCTTTTCTTAGTAAATAACTCTCAAGCTTTAACCTGAATTTCTGGGTGAGATATGTTATGACACAGAAATATCAAGTTTTATTGATAATTTCAAAAATACAGAATATCTCCAGTTTGGGTGAAGTGAGAGAAATCTGGAACTAAAAGGGTGGTTCCTAGTCCTTCCTTCCTGCATCAGACATGGTCTCTCTTCCCCTAAATAATAGTTGGGGTTTCTAATGAAGTTGCAGTTCACCTCAAACAACAAGGAGAACATGTAAGTTATGAAACACATCCATTGTATAACCCAAAATCATAAACCCTTAGATTATAGGTTTATTATAAGTAATCCTCTAGCCAGGGACATCCTGCTAAAGATATTCTGCAGGTTTTTTCCACATAGCAAAAATCACTATCAGAGGTCTAGTTGGCAAGGAGAATAGACACCTGTTTTCTTTGCTTTTCCACCTGGTTGCCGGGGGGGTGGGTGGGCTTCCTCACAAAGCAAATGAACTGGTTGCGGACCAGCTATTTTAACTCTTTCCTCCCTAGTTCCATTTAAAAATATTAAAAACAGCTACACTAGAGCCTGTAGTTCAGTCTGTGTCTTATATGCACTTTTACAGCATAGCTCATAACAATGTCTCCTCCGCTAGTGTCATTCCAAGGCTGTATTGCTGCCAAATTATTTGGCTTCCAATATATTGGCTTCCTTGACCTACTCAAACTCAAATGAGTCATATATTATTGAAAGTAGTTGCCACTTTAACTGTCTCCAAATAGTTGAATAATTTTTATTGTAACTTTTCTAGTAATTTCAAGTATAACATAAATACACAGATAAAACAATTTTAAAAATATATCTAGGTGGATGGATAAATAGTGTAACCAAGTACCTTCAATTTTCTAAATTGTTTTATTTTTATTATTATTTTCTCTTCTTTTCTTTTCTTTTTTTTTTTTTTTTTTTTTTTTTTGAGACGGAGTCTCGCTCTGTCGCCCAAGCTGGAATGCAGGGACCAGATCTCAGCTCACTGCAAGCTCCGCCTCCCGGGTTCACGCCATTCTCCTGGCTCAGCCTCCCGAGTAGCTGAGACTACAGGCGCCCGCCACCTCGCCCGGCTAGTTTTTTTGTATTTTTTAGTAGAGACAGGGTTTCACCGTGTTAGCCAGGATGGTCTCGATCTCCTGACCTTGTGATCCGCCCGCCTTGGCCTCCCAAAGTGCTGGGATTACAGGCTTGAGCCACCGCGCCCGGCCTCTCTTCTTTTCTTCTTTCCCCCTTACCTCTACTCCCTTCTTCTCACTTAGTCCTTTAGAAATGCAAATGCCACCTTTCACCTCCCCTGGCCAGACATTCCCTACAGGGCAAGTTCATCTATGTGCTCCAAGATCTCTCCTTGACAGTGGATTTGCAGACCAAAGCAAGCCCCAGGGAACCCTCACCTCCAGGGGGTCACCTCAGGAGAGCATGTCAAAAGCATGCCCACTTGGTCATTTTTACAACTTATTTCTGCCCAGGAAGGTACCAACTCAACTGCCCAGTATATAACTGCCCAGTAGCAGGGGGACACCTTCCCTAGCTCATTTACTCCCCTACCTTATAAAAGTGCCCTCTTTCTGCTCCCAAAGTGAAGCAGCACATTTAAATACAGGGTGCCTTGTGCCCTTCCGCAAGGTAGCTTCTGAATAAATTCACGTGGTTTTTTTTGTATCAGACCTCACTCTCCCTAACCGGACTCTGCATTCAGCAAGCAACTACCCTGCTTTTTGGTTACAATAGACCTTTTAGAATAGGTTATGTCGTACTAAAATTTGTGCTGCTGTTCCAATATATTGCAGTTACTTACTTAATTGCTTGTCATTTGTAGACTGTAAGATCAAAAATGTATTTGGCCACTTAAGACACTAATAAATCCACTAGTAAAGCACTAAGAAAAGGGGGGGGTGGGTGTCTGTTTTGTTTACCACTGTTTATTCAGAATCTAGCATAGTTCCTGACAAAAATATATGAATATACTGAATATTCTCTCAAACACAAGTTATTGAAAAAAAAGTAACTATCCTGTCTGTTCATTTGTTTTATGTTATCACTAGTTTTCACAAACATGGGGACCATCAGCAGGAATGTGAGGAATGTATAGTGCTCCCAAATAATCATAAAGAAGATATTAGAAGGCCTAAAACTTGCTATATATTGAGTTTTCTCCCCAGATATATTAAAATTTTCTTTAGAGAATAAGTTTCTAATTATATTCCATATTCAGAATTTATATACCCAAATACACAACAACCAGTGCAAAGAAAGGATACTGATTCAGATGAAAAACTGTTTGCTCTCTTATTTCCTTAGACTTTTTCTAACTTATATTCATCCTTATTTCATTAAGCCACCAAAGATTCCACTAACAATGGAAGTGGAGGCCCCTACCACATTTGCACTCCAATCCCTTATGAAATTGACTTACCAATCAAAGATAAACAGGAATAAGAAATTTGCTTTGTTTTGAAAAGAGACTAGGACTTAGTAGTGTGTTCTTCCCAGTTAGCAAAATGAGTCCCTTTTTACTTCCCAAGCCTAAGTTTTGCTTCTACTTCCACAAATCTTTCTTTTGTCGAGATACTGGGTTTTAAGTTGTTCTTTGTTGTAAAACACCATGTGGTTTAGAACACAGAAACAGATCATTCTTGGCAGTGATGTGGTTGTATTGTACTGGGAGCAAGGCAGGGGCTGCTTGTGCTTCCAGGTGGAGTTGCTATTTCGTTATGCTTTTACTGATGGAACAGTTTGATTTTGAATGATGCATGTTTCTGTAGTGAAAAAAGTGGATTTTCATTGTGAGGGCAGTAGGTCACATTGATCCTGGGGTCCTCACAGCATTATTGTGAAAACAGGTGAATTATCTTAAGCAATTAACAGGTCTGGGAATTAAAGACCACAGTTTAGATACCCACAATTCCTAGGTCTGGAAACTAAAGATCACAGTTTAGATCCCCACGTATTTTGTTTCTATCCACTAATCACCCACAACATTGTCATGGATGGAAAGTTGGAGTAACCCTTACAGTTTTGAGAAACAGTTTCCATTGTTCTTGCTGAAGTGCAGCATCACTGAAGTAATTACAGAATAAATAATTTACCACAATAATTGACTGTCGTGATTTTTAGCAGGTACAATTTTGATTTTATTGCAAGGCACACAATTGTATATATGATGCATAACTATCTTTTAAAGTATAAGATAAAATAATATACATTATAGTAAAGAACATATGAGTATACTCTTGTCTCAGAGAAGAAAATTGCCTTAAGGAAGCTGGATTATACCCTTTTTGGATGTGATTTTCAGATTTACACTGAATCATCCAAATAGCTCTTGGTTAGAAAATAAATCTCATTGATAGGACACACAACCTTTGACAGCTTTCTCTTTACAATGTTCTAATTTAAAGTCAGCTAATGTGCTCCCTGCATTTGCGTGAGTAATCTTATTTCATCCCAGGACTAGATGAAACACCTATAAATTGTCTGACAATAGTTATACACGTTTAAGAACTTTATTTCTCAGTAGTATTTCACAGAATAGAACCATTTTCTTAAGATTTTATGTGACTCTTTATTGATTTCTTTTCTCCAAGCTATTTTCCCAAATGATGTATTATTTTTAGTATTAAGCTTGGAGTTTTGACTTAAACTCGAGGGATGCTCTTAGATTGGTAACTACTCTGAGACACGAAGAGCGTTTCCACTCTCCTCCCAGTTAGAGCGGGGAGTTTCCTCCTCAGTGCTGCCCCTGCGTGGCTGGTTCCTTTCTCTGTGCCTTCTCTGACCCCTCGCTAGGACCTGTCTTCCAGACCTTCTTACCAGGGTGGAAAGATAGAGTTCATGTAGAGAATGGATCTGAAAGTTAAACATATGCAGTTCTGGTCTCAAAGAGACACAACAGACAGTGTCCTCCCCGTTGAGGTCAGAGAATAGGAACATCAAGAGATGAGAGATATCGGAGAGCCAGAGGGGTTTGAACAAATGGACTGCCTGGAACAATGAATAAATGGCAATGTGGTCCCTGCTTCACATCAGGACATAGGACATACAGAAAGCGTGTACATGCTTTGACAAAGAAGTATATTTGTGCAAGTGGTATTTTCCCTGCCACGTTGTTTACTTTATCATTCCTTTAAAGCAGTACCCTAAAATGATATTCCCTTCTTCACTCCTTTTTCAATGTTGGGAAGTCGGTATTAACAAGAATCAAGAAGCTTGGACACCCTTCGTGGACACATACAAGCTACTATTCTTTCCTTGGGTTGCAGACTTACATATGAGGAGATGCAGGAAAATCAGGCAAACCAATAATGGCAATTAATGCTATGAGAGCATGTGAAGTGCTAACTTAAAAGAAACGGGCCAGGTGTGGCCACTCACACTTATAATCCCAGCACTTTGGGAGGCTGAGGCGGCTAAATATTCAGAGGTCAGGAGTTCAAGACCAGCCTGCACTATATGGTGAAACCCCGTTTCTACTAAAAGTATAAAAATTAGCCAGGTGTGGTGGTGCACGCCTGTAATCCCAGCTACTCAGGAGGCAGAGGCAGGAGAATCACTTGAACCCAGGAGGTAGAGGTTGCAGTGAGCCAAGACCACACTACTGCACTCCAGCCTGGGCAACAGAGTGAGACTCTGTCTCAAAACAAACAAACAAACAAAACAAGAAGAAGACAGAAAAAATGAAAGGAAACACACTACTCCGATTACTCTGATTTCATCTCACAATCCTATCTCTGTTATATTTTGCACTGGAAAGGAATCTGACGAGAAAGTCTCTTGGGTTTTCCTGTTCCATAAAGAAGTTTTTATATTTCCTATTTCACCAGGGCTTCTTTCTGGAACTATCCTCTATATAGATATCCTTCCTGTACCATAGGCAAGATTTTTTACTACGGGATTAGTGCAAACCAGTATTTAAGCCATTCCTGTTTATATTCAGTTATAAAAATACAAGGGCAGCTAGGAATTTCAATAAAACAAGAAATACTCAAAATAGCACTTCATTTTCATCAGGAGAAATCACTTTCATTCTGCCATATGTCATCTGTGTTCAGTGCCATGATAACCTGGAGTAGAGGCAAACATGGTCAGAGTAACATTCTGAAGCCATGTGTAAAACCTTCAATGCAAGGTTTTGTTTCCAAAAGGTGAGAGTACACCCGGAAAGTGCATGGTGAACAGAACTTAACAGTTATAATGATGTCTGTAGTTAGATAGGGCTATATATTCATTTTTTCTATTAAATTCCAGAGGATGCTGCGCTAATAATATATAGGCTTGGAGATGAGTGTTATTTCTAAATTATCCCTTTTTTCTTCTCAGGCAAATTACAGAAAAAGCCATTACCTCTGAAATGGTAAGTTTCAGGGGGAAAAAGAGGGAATTTATATGTCATCTGGAAGTTTTAGCAAAATTACCCTAAATGTGCTGCTCCTGGCATTATCCTCAGCAGGTATGCCCTTCACAGAATGCCATGCAGGATGTGTCCTGGCACCAGGAGGGACATCATGTCCTCATTCAGCACACATTTAGGAACAATTCTACTTCCTGCTGAGAGCCACAAAATAGTACCTTGAGATCTATAGAAGCAAAACACCTTCCTCTCTGTGAATAGAGAGGATCTGCGAATCGCTATATATTCATAAAGAGATGTGGCAAGTAAACTAGATCCTGCTAAGGCTACAACCTGGGAGCTAGTTAAAGCCTCTGTGATTCATTAACACATGAGTTATGAGCACTGTTACAGGACTAAATGGTATTCAGGGAGTCTGAAAGAGATCATGCCATGACTAATTCCCAGCAAAATTTCTCAGCATCAACTTAGCAACTCAGGGGATATCACTAGTGTGCCCTCAGGAAATCGCCTGGCTGGGAGGCAAGCCTATTCCTTATTTGCACATGTACTATTATTTACAGAAGATACTATATATATTTCCAGTGATATTCACACTATTTTGTTTCTTGACAATGGGACATGCTTTATTATAAGACTGTCTACCTGAATAGCATGCTAAGAAAAAAAACTGTAGTTTTCGAGAAATTAAACTGTATTAAAAACAACCTTTTGAATGTTTAAATAATTTCATAAATAGCAAGATAATGTTCTGGTATAAGTGAACATCAGATTCCTCAGATGTGGGTCCAAGCCATACATAAGCTGGAATTCTCACCACACAGTCACATGAAATGCGTGTCCACACAGCATACAGTGGGCTGGGCATGAACCCTGGAAATAGTTCTCATTCCCTTGGAGGTCGTTGCTGTCATTGTTAAACATCTGGATTGGATACCCACTGAGCTCTGAAAGCAATGTTTTTTCTTTTCCTTTTTTCTTAAACCGAGCTTTGAAACTACATTTCATAGGCAGGCCACAGCAGACAGGTGCTGAACCTTATCTAGGAAACCAGAAGGAAAAGACCTGTTCCCTCGTTCATCAGAGGAACTGAGGGTCTGCCTCACTTCTGTGCCCTAGAGAAGAGGTGCATGTGTTGCGTGGACCTTTCATCCTTGATGTTTCCACTGATCACGAACGTGGTCTGCATCTGATGACTTCAGACCATGAGATCTCTAAAAGTTTATTTAAAATTCTATCTTTTCGTGTCAGACCGCAGTAGTGATCTGAGTTAAACCCAGATCATTGAACTCCTCTCTTCCTGAAGAACTGTACGAAGACATCTCCACGACTAGTCATACTGGTTTATTGATCCCATCGACGTCCCTCAGGTAAGCAGGATCCTGAACTGTATTTCGGACTCTGCTAGTGCTCTGCCGCTCCGTCCTCATCTTCAGTGGAAAGCAGAAGTCCCGGAAACACCGCTTAAAGTTTTCATCAAGAAAGGCGTAGAGAATGGGATTCAGGCTACTGTTGGTATAGCCTAAGGCGATGCAGAAGTAATAGCTGGAGAGAGCAGCCGTGCTGTGGGAGGTGCTCCCCAGAGCCTCCACCAGGATGAATATGTGAATGGGGGTCCAGCAGACGATGAAGACCGCCACCACCACCAGGACCAGTCTGGTAATCCTACGCAGGTTGCGATCTTTCTCTCGGGAGCCAGAAAGGAGCCGGACGCTCTTGAGACGCAGGATCATCAGGGTGTAGCAGACAATGATGATGAGGACAGGGATCACAAAAGCAAAGACGAAGACGCAGATCTTCATGAAAAGGTCCCACCAGGAGTAGTCATCATCTGGGAACTGCAAGGAACACTCGATGACATCCACGTCTGGAGGAGGGCAATAAAAACCACAACACAGAAACCTGTTATTGTTATTACCGTGGCTGCAAAATGTTTTAAATGTGAATTTTAATACCTTTTATTGCAATGGTCCCATTATGGTAAGATGACATTACCTGAAGTAGATCACCAAATTACTAATGAATTCTGTATTTTATTAGCCATCTTAATCTTTGTGCATAGAACAATGATGATAGTCACTGTTTACTGGTAACAAACACAATACTGTAGAATTAAGATTAGCTGACAATCTTGCTCATCTAGCTGCAGAAGTTGATTTGACACTGATGGCTTGCAGAAGAGGTAAAGAGTTTATGTACAGCATGAGTACTTATTTCTATTTCCATTCATTAACACTTCTACCAGACCTAAGGCTCTGGCAATAAAAAAGCTAATGTGTATTTGTAATAAATGACTAAATATTTCAAATCTAGCCACTGAATTTAACAAAAGCCAACTTGTTTGAAAAATATTAACTAGTTTACAGGAAATCATTATGTGGGTCAACAAAAATTGATATGAAATTTGTTTAAATATGACTCAGGTATTGTGATTTAATGGAACCAATGACACTCATGATTAAGGGCATTACTGAAACACAAGTAAAACCTTTGGAGGAGGTGGGGGAGAATCATCATCATCATTAAGGGAATTCTGAGTAAATCAGGCACATTTATTTTCATTTTTACCAACATTATTATGTAACTCAGATAAAACAAACATTTGTCTGTGATTACTTAGAAAATTGCTTTATTTGCTCTGCTTCTCTTTGCTGGGTAGTATTCTCTTTGGAGTAGCCTTAATATTAAGAAGACCAGGGACTCAGCATGGACACCTTCTAAACTATTTTTATGGGACCCCCATGGGCTCGCCTTTCCCCAAACACCAGTCAGCCCACATTTCCAACCCCTGCCCCAAGCAGTCAGCCAGCACAGAGCAGAGCTCTCTTTGCCCTGGTCCTTCCTCACAGACAAGGTAGTCATGAGCAACACTGTGAGTATGATTACTATAATGAAAATATTTTCTTCTGACACTGGAAAAATCTTCTTCAAAAATTGCACATGAATATTTTTTAAATAGCAAAACAGCTTTATTAATGTTTTCTAAAACATTTTAATGCAATCGTAATAGATTGGGATAGTAGAATATCCCATCTTACTAGAATTTTAATTACATATAATTTAAAATAAAAAGGATGTAATCATTTTGGACAATTAATAAAGATAACTATCTTAGAGACCTTCATGTATCAATGAAATACCAGATCAAACCTTGGAGTAGTAAATGAACACTTCCAGAGAAATTTGTCGTTTTTGATTTTTTAAAAAGTCATTGTCCAAAGTAATAGTACTATGAAGACTATTAACTTTTGCTTTAGTGTTTATGGTAAATTATTTTTAAATCACTACTATTATCATAGAATATAAGATACCCATTAAACAACTTTTGATGAGTGACACATGAAAAAAAAATCTGAGTTCAATATAAATATTCTATTCTGGGTTTTGACTTGTTTGTTGAATCTAGTAGAAGAGTTTCCTTAGAGGTAGGGACCATGGTTTGGTTTGTTTTTTTCTGCTTAGCTTTCGTTTCTAGCATTAGCTCTTTCTTGTGGCTGACCTCAGCTTATATGTCACTTCAGAGATGTTTAGATGGAGATCTGTCTCTTAAATGGTCCTCTCCCCGGTAACTTATACTTTGTCTACATGTTATACTCACCCAATTTCCTAGACAGAAGCTTGTCTGATCTGTAATTGTGTGTTACTTTCCTAATGTTTTTCTCTCCATCCAGAACGTGAACTGCCTTGGTGGAGAAACCTAGCCTGCCTTAATCAACATTGAATCCCTGACACCCAGGGTAGTACTTGGAACATGTGGTGCATAAAGAGAATAAATTTTTAAATAAGTGAACAAACAAATACATACCACATGAATAACAAACCCTCAAAAGTGTGTCCTAATTACAGCAATTATTATGGAAAAGTCACTGGCTAAGCTAAGCTAAGCTAAGCAGAAGCCACACAGGGCTGCTGCTTAATTTGGATAGACCTTTAACTCCGAGGCTCAGCTTCGTCCCAAACAAACTGTCTTGAATGTAGTGGGAGATGTTAAGTATTAGATGACTGGGTGAAATAATCAACAACAGCTACTTTACAAGACTTTAGGAAACAAACGTTCCATTACAGAGTTGGAAATATCCTCCAGAAATGTCAATGAAGTTGAATTTGTAGCATAAAGAGAGTGCTGACGCAATCATCAAGAATTCCAGTGCACTTCACTGTTATGCTAAGGGGATCAAGCCAGGTACAGAAAGACAAATATCACATGTCATCAAGCATCATATTTGGGAGGTTAAAAAAACACCCTGAACTTACAGAGATGGAGAGTAGAACCTCTAGTGGTGACCACAGGTTGGGAAGAGTCATGGGGAGGGGGATATACAGGGTTGGTTAATGCATAAGAAATACACTTAGAAGAAAAAGGATCATGTTCAGTAGCACAAGAGGGTGACTACAGTTAACAATAATTTATTATATATTTCAAAATAACTAAAAAAGTGAAATTGGAATGTTCCTAACACAAACAAATGATAAATACTTGAGGTGATGAATATCCCAATTACCCTAATTTGATCATTACACATTGTATGCTTGTATCAAAATAGCACTGGTACCCCCTAAATATGTACAACTATTATGAATCCATAAAAACTAAGCATTTTTTTAAAAAAGAAATTCCTGTCCAAGCATGCCATTTTTCTTAAATGTTCTGTTTCAGGACAAAGGGGGCATTTTCAGGTTGAAGTATCCATACAGCTGCCTCAGTTCAACAAGCAGACTTTTGTTTCCTTATATATTAATATCAGAGGGCTGCGGCTTCTGCTGGCTCCTGTTCCAGCATCTCATGGTTGTCATAATTATAGAGTTAGTTCTAATAGCTAAACTAAAGCTTTTCTTGTGGGTATTCATTTTGTTAAGAATAACTGTTTCTGCTTACAGTGATTATAATAAGTCTTAGCTACTATAATAAAAGTAAGAGCAGACTATAAATCCTCACATAATACACACACATATACTACTATATGGAAAATATTAGAGTCAACATTTTACGTTCACAAAGTGGAAGCTTTGCCTTAAAAGAGTTTCTTGCACTTTATTTCTATTCGCTGTAGGTATGAAGAAACAAAATCCTATGTATGATTAATCATATTTTAAAATGCAGATACAATAAAGAAAGTTGGGCATTTCTTAAAATTTGCCTAGTAGTATAGCTTGACACCTGCTGTGGCTATGCTAGAAATTCATTTTGTATTTCATTTCAGAGGGAAAAGATCAGCTTCATTAAAAAACAATGAATACAGTCATTACACATTTGTCCAAACCCATAGGACGCATAACCTGGAGAGTGAGCCCTCCTGTAAACTCCAGGCCCTGGGTGAGAACATGTCAGTGTGGGTTCAGCAGCTGTAATAAATGTACCACTCTGTGGGGGAGGATGTACCTGTGTGGGGTAAATGGAGGTAAGTGGAAGCTCTCTGTGCTTTCTGCTCAGTTTTGCTATGAACCTAAAACTATCAACTGAAACCTAAATAAAGTCTAAACACAAACAAACCATGTATCATGCAAGACAAGATATGATTTTAGCATCTTGCCCTTTCGCTATGACCTGGAAAGTCCTCACTATACACACTCAGTTATCTGCTATCACAGGTATTATGAATCCCCTAATAAACTGGAGCATTTACATACCTGCTGGAACATTAAACAGCATGAGTAAGGCCCAGAGTGACTATTCTGCTCGCCTCCCCATCATGAATTTCTATGAGCAACAAAGATGCTTTCCATACCTTTATATTTTGCTAGTAAAGCAAAACTCTTTTAGAACAGTACCTCTTACCTTGGTTGCAGGTCAGAGTCACCTGGGGAGAGCTCAAAAATCTTGACACCCAGGCTGTACCCCAGGTTAATTAAATCAGACCCTTCAGGGGTGAGATGCAGGCAGCAGTGTTTTCTAAAGTACCCAGGTGATTCCAATGTGCAGCCAAGAGTAAGAACTACTGTCCTAGAAATACAGGAAAAACATCAACGTGGGGGCGGGCATGGTGGCTCACGCCTGTAATCCCCGCACTTTGGGAGGCCAAGGCAGGCAGATCACGAGGTCAACAGATTGAGACCATCCTGGCCAACACGGTGAAACACTGTCTCTACTAAAAAAAAAAAATTAGCTGGGCATGGTGGTGTATGCCTGTAGTCCCAGCTACTCGGGAGGCTGAGGCAGGAGAATTGGTTGAACTCGGGAGGCAGAGGTTGCAGTGAGCCAAGATCGCGCCACTGTACTCTATCTAGCCTGGTGACAGAGTGAGGCCCCGTCTCAAAAAAAAAAAAAAAAAAAAAAAAAAAAAAAAAAAAAAAAATATATATATATATATATATATAGAGAGAGAGAGAGAGAGAGAGAGAGAGAGAGAGAGAGAGAGAGAGGCTGGTTTGCATGCAGTAAAACCTGATATGTCCAAAATCAAGTGGTTCTGCTCATCTGTAACTATCATCCATCTGTTAACTTGATTTTGAATGGCCTACAGTCAAAGCTGTTAAAATAGTGATTTGGAGGTTATCCTTTAGGAATAAAAGAGGAAAGAACGAACATATGTCGCCAATAATTTATATCCCTTGTTAAAGAGAAAAAAAAAGAGTGAGAAGGTACATCCTAGAATTGCCAGGTTGTACTTTAAAATTCCACATGCCTGTGGTTTCTTACCTCATCCTCACCCCTCCACTTTCTACTAGGCATTGCCAGAAGAGGAGACAGGTCAGGCATCTCTCTTCTGGCAATGTCATGATTGCATTCTGTGTTTACAGGTGGAAAAGGACACAAAATTGTTCTATTTCTCATCTTCCATGGATTTAGGCACTATATTTCCATCATCTTTTGGCATCGATTTCTACTAGATATATGGCCTACTCACTCTCAAATTAAAAGTCTCTGTAATTTGAAGCTACATTTTTATGAATGGAATGAAAATGACTGCTCTTACCTTCCCTGACTTTGGTGCCTCCAAGGACTATTGCGGATATGCCAACAGATGACGACAGCAGCCAGATGCAGATATTGATGATCTTTGCCTTCAAGGGCGTGCGGAAGTCCAAAGCCTTCACGGGGTGGCACACGGCAATGTAGCGGTCCACACTCATCATGGTCAAGGTGAAGATGCTGGTGAACATGTTGTAGTAATCAATGGAAATTACTATCTTGCACAGCACATCCCCAAAAGGCCAGGAATTCATCAAGTAGACCGTACTCTGGAAGGGCATGGTTGTAGTAACTAAAGCATCTGCCAAAGCCAGGTTAAATATGTAAATGTTGGTTGCTGTCTTCATCTTTGTGTATCTAAAAGAAAAGAAACAATAGCATTTCCCTCCATTTTCAAGTCAAACCCATAAGGTGAATGTGTTTGTGATAGCCTTTGGATTACTGATTTTGCTTCTTCATTCAATTATTCTTATATTCATTGAGGGTCTAACATGTAAAAGGACTGTTCTAGACATTGATAGAAAAAATGGACAAAGATCTCCGACTTTATTCTACTGTTTTAAAACATTTAAATAAAGAAGATACAGAAGATATCAGAGATAGATGAATAGACATATAGATCTAGCATTGCATATAATACAGGTCTTTATTTTGTGGCTGACAATTCATCTTAATCCTGCCCAGAGTCGCTTGGCTTTGAGCATTTTTCAAACACTATATTCATTTTCTTTGCCTTGTTTAAAACATTTTTTTCCTCAGAGTTATTTTGAGAAATCAATCATTATAATTATGATGTCATTTGAAAGTACAAAATGGTTTTCATTTTGATATATGTTCAGTTGCAATCACTGAAACACAATTAGGTTTGCTGATTTTTGTTCTCCAGTGCACCATTAATTTGTCATTTTAAATATATTATATAAATAAAGCAGGTTGAATCCTGCTCTTACACGTGTCATAGCACTAAGCATAGTATGGTACAGTAGGAGAGAAATAATTCTTTCTTTACTCCTTGAAATATTTCCTAAGCACGTAATATGTCTCATCTTCCAATTGAGGGAAGAGTAATTTTCAAGGTAGGTAAGAAAGATTGCTTTTATGCCTGAGTTATTCTTTATATCATAACATGATGTTTAGGACAACTTCATTTTCAACTAAGACTGAATTCAGAGGGTTGTTTTGCTTAGAGAATGCTTCGTCAAATATCCATAGAGTATTAAATAAAAGTTCCAAACCATACCATCAGGTTTTCAAAAGCCAAGAGCTGAAATATGTTGGGAAAATCCATATGTTGATTACTTTCTACAGCCTCAGATTTGAAGACCTTGTCACAATGCAAGTGTGCTCCATTTGATACATGAATTTCCACATGAGAAACAACTCTGAACATTTCATGATAGAACAGAACAGCCCTGGCTCCTCTTGGAGGCAGTGTGGTTTCATGTGAACTCAGACAGTCCTGAGTCTGAACTCAGAGAATGACTTATCTGAGTTTCAGTTCCTGCTAAATAAGAACCATAAAACCTAAATCACAGTACATAAGACAAGGGCAGTAGATGGCCTGACGCACAGAATCACACCCCAGCCTCAGTATCTGCTGCCTTTCCTCCCCACCTCCCATCTCTACTCATTAGGAAGTGGCTGTGTTTGGGGTCAGCTGGGAAGGCATTGTGAAGACGGGTACTAGAGTTGGTATCTGTTGGTATCCATTTGGATGTTCTGCTTACTAAAGAGTGATTTAATCTGGAAAGCAATGTGTTTTGCCTTTATACTTTCTATTCAGACACTATTAAATGACCTGTAAGTTTTAGAAAGTGACTAAACATGGATGGCCAAGGTCTCATAGCACAGGCTTTGCAAAAGCAGAGATAGCCAAGCAAGGACAGTTACTGAGAAGGAGCCACATGTTTCTAATGAGAAAGATTTAAATGCTATCTACTCAGATATTTTCTTAAAAATATGGTTTTATGTTTGAAAAAAATGCATCTTACAAACCTACCTTCTACTCTTTCAACTCCTCCCACCCCAAAACCCCCGATACTAGCAAGGATTCCAGCAGGAATCTGACTCCTGCTCTTGTATTTTGTGACCCCGATATTCCCCCTCTTTCTTCATGAAGTCAGAGTGGCATTCTTTTTGCTATAAACTTAGGCAGACCTGGGTCCTAGTCCTTAATTTTCAAACTAACAAGTATACTTTAGAGGGTCCTTAACCACCCTGAGCCTCAGTTTCCCAATTGTAAAATGGAAACTATAATATTTATGTCACAGAGTTCCAGGGGTAATGAATGAATGCACCTGAACCAGACAGCATGTCTAATCTATGTCATGTTCCCCAACTCCCACCTTCCTCCTTATGTGGGTGGAAGCTACCAGTTACCACAGGAAGCAGAAAAGATTATAGTTTCTAGGTAACATCCATGGTCATATTTACCCAATTCAGCTTAAATATAAAAGGTGAGAATAAAAATGAGCCCCAGGACCTGACACAAAGAACGTGAATGGAATGATACATAAATTACCATGAAATGTAATGTGCATCTTTAAGTAGTCACATAATGTAGAGTAATAGCTTGATTTTAGTTTTTCAAAATATTTATAGCCAATAGATGTATGAAACTGCATAAGACTTGTACATGTAAAGAATTCAAACCCCATCTTCAGATCTCAGACAGATGAGCACAGGCAATAATCACACTGACCACATTTCTGAAGTGCCCCGCGTCAGGCCCTCTGCCAGGCCTTCCCCAAGCTTTGTCTCATTTCGTCCTCACAGTCACTTCACTTGGTAGGTATTGGTATTCTATAGATGAAGTGACTAAGAATCACAGGATTTTCTTTAAAATTCTCAAAGCGACATAACTATAAAAGGCACAGCAGAAATTTAAACCTAGGGGTTTGATCCCGATTCGTGTATTCCTACATCTCCCCAGCACTTTGTAATTTGCAAAGTCCAGTATTTTGACTTCCACGTATCTTGCTTGATTCTCAAAACTAGTGCCCTCTTCTAGTTTCCCTGAGAGACTTAGGTGTTTCCCCTCACATAGCTGAAGAAAGTTAGGCTCAGGTAAGTTAAGTGATTTGTTTGGTGTCAGCAGAGGCAGGACCTCAGTGGGAGGATCTGCAAGGGATGGCAAGGCAGGGCCCCTCTTCCAGGTTTCTGGAAGACACATGCTTATAAACCTGTAACACTAGATGGGGAGAACTCATAGAGTATAATTAAAAGTAATGAATAAACTATGACTTCAATGAATATTTATAGATAGTCTTCTGTGTACTACACTGGACTACTCTGTGAACGTGAATATAAAGCTAGGCTGTGACGCTCAGAGGCAGTCTAGTTGAGCCCCGGGGTATTGTTTGTATCTCACCGCAACAGAATTAGCCAGTCTTTTCATTCATTGTATGTCCACCACTGAAAAAACAAGCAAGCTTTCTCATTACGCTATGATATGAAATTATTTTCCATTTCACCCACACTGCTTTACAAAAATTCACAAGCATTTCAAGCAAAATGGCACCATCTGGGTGGGAAGTTCTGGCTTGTGTGGAGGAGCTGGAAGTGGGGTGGCAGCTCATGGCTGCACTTTTGAGCATACACACCGCAGGAACATGTGGTATGAAAAGAGCAAAGTCCGTGGGCTGTCCTCGCTAAACTGACAACATAACAGACCTGAAAACAACAGTGCGGTGCATGGAATGGGACATGAGGGGCAGGCCGGGAAAGAGGGATTACCTAGGGAACTTGAGTTGTGAGCACTGGGAAGGCTATGGCGGCCAGAAAACAGGGCGGAGGGTGTTCCAGAGACTTAGAAATGCTCCCCAATGACACCTTAACTCAAGACCATCCTAGTGTACTTCTCTTTACAGAGAAATGAGGGATGGCTTCAAAACTGGCAGCCACTGGTGCTTGTGTGATGGTGAGGGGAACAAAGTTATCTGCTGAGATGTCAGGAACCAATGTTACCAGGCAGGGTTTCTGGGAAGATGTGACACTCACCATGCTAGAAAGGTGGCACTTGAGAAGGCAGAGCTGACCCTGCAACACAGCACCCTCAGGACTTTCTGTCCTTTCCATGCACAGACAATATGCAGGAGGTAGAAGAGGTAATTATTGGATTATTAGCATGCTTTGCTGTTGAGGTGCATTGCCTAGGTTTGTTTTCTGTTTTTTAAATTTCAGTGATGCTTCTTTAATCAGGAAGTCCTTTTTACCTTCATGACAATAGTATAATATGCCTTTAATCTTGATGACTGATTACCATATACCTTTCAAACCAACACACTTTCAGTTGCACTGATTTCAGTTATTCTGGGTCTTCCCTTGCACTTGTCCCCCATAGTAACGCATGTACCCTCTCTTCCCTCTCCAGTTATGGGCATGGCACCTCCCCTGTTTTTACCCTTTCATTTCTTTTAACACGTTTTTAAATCCCTACCCCATAAGTAGCAATATACTAGACTTTGAGGATGACTGAAAAACTCAGTATACAGACCCTGGCTCTGAGGATCTTTTAAACTGAGACCAGATTCTAATGTGAACTATAGGAATACATGGAAGGGAAAGATTGCTGTGTAGTGAGGAAATCAGGACATATTTTGAAGAGAAAACTTAGCGGGATCTTGAGCTTTGAAAAAGATTTGGACAGACAGAGAAGTTTTCTGGCTAGTGTCTCATTCAGAGTCAATGAGGAAATGGATTTCCTGGTTCAGGGATCCTGCTGAGGAGTCACAGGTGGCTGCCTGGGATGCAACAGTAGTGTCAGGCCACAGAGGGCCCTGAAAACCAGAAGGAAAAAAATCACTTTAACATTTATTGATGACATTATGTGACAGACACTGTTTGGGGAATTTCATATTATCTGATGAAGTTGTCATAATGATTAAATGAGACATGCATAAAATTACTTAGCACCAGACTGGTACTTGATAATTGCTTAGTGAACGCCAGCCTTCAATGTCACATGACTGCTCCTGCTGTTGTTACTGTTATTATTCATTACCTACCACAGCCCTAATATGCCATATCACAATCCCGTAAGATACCACTGCCCCCACTTTCTTCTGAAGAAAAAAAGGTTGAAAAAACGTCTTAAAAACTACTCTCTTGCTTTTCAGTTCTTGGAATCTACATGTAATAAGTAAAGGAACTCAGGCTTGTCTTATTCCAAGGTTTCTTTAAAAATCAGGTATTTTATCAGAGACATAAATACTGCCACTTCCTACAGTTCAAGATTAAAAAACATTCTGTGAGGACATTCTGTGAGGTCAAGTATGCATCATGAGGGTAGAAAACATTTAGCATGAGAAACAGGGCAAGGTCCAGGCAGAAACACTGTAATAATACATTAAATACAACTCCTCAATGGACAAAACAATGTCATGTACATTCTGGAATTTTTCCATAGGCCCATTTTTGGGGGTGGGGAAACTGAGTTAAAAGGGAGTAAGTGACTTGCCTGAAACCATAAACTAGTGAGACAGTGGGAATTCAAACTTCAGCTCCAATATAATAAAAAAGAAACAGGAAACAAACAAAAAAAAAAAAAACAAAAGCCCTGGTGATTTCCTAAATAAATTCCTTTAATACAGCAAAAACCTAAAGGTCCATAGAATGCACCTGAACAAATGCTGTTTGGTGAAAACACGAGTGTGATCAAATGCCACTGACCCACAGGAAGCTGGAAGCTCTCTTACAACACTAGAGGTGCCCTTGGAATCCAAAGATGCCCAGAACACCAAACTCATTGGGAGGAAAGCTCTGCAGCAGCAGGGAAAATGCAGTCCTTTTTAACAAATGATGGAAGATGAGCATGATGAGAGATGAGTTTGGGAGCTCTTTTCTCTGTATTGCCAACAAGCATTTTCCTGGGCGTGTCTTCCAGATGCATGGCATTCTAGATTTTATGTGCAAAATGATCACAAACAGTGGGGGAAATGGAAAGTGCTGGTCAAAGAATACAAAGCTTCAGTATAAGATGAAAAAATTCAGGGGATCCAATGTACAACAGGGGCTAGCATCAACAATACTGTATTGCTTATCTTGAAATTTGCTGATTGAGTAGATCTTAAGAGTACTCACCCCCGCAACACACACCATACACACACAAAATGGTAACTGTGTGTGGTAATGGCTGTGTAATCTGTGGTAATCACAAATTAATGTGTAGCAAATTACCATGTTGTACATGTTTAATATATGTAATTTTTATTTGTCAATTATGCCTCACCAAATCTTGGGGGGAAGATAATGAACCCTGATGTAAAGTATGGCCTCTGGGTGATGATGTGTAAATGCAGGCTCATCAGTCCCACAAATGCCCCACTCTGGGGGAATGTGAGAATGGACACTGTGCATGTGTGGGGGCATCGGGTATATGGGAACTGTAACTTCCCTTCCATTTTTCTGTGAAGCTAAAACTGCTTTTTTGAAAGTCTGTTTAAAAAATAAAAATAAAATGAAGATTGATGACCGTGCTGATAGCACTTCTCAGTGGAACTTACTTAAAAACATAGAGTGTTTCATTAAATTTTTCAGTTAGTTTCTGTTCACCTCAATGAAATTAACTGCTATACGCTCTTCTGGGTTATTTACTATTGAAATTGTAGGGTTCTTTTTTTTTTTTTTTCCTAAAGGGTCAGTAGTTTATTAATTTTAGAAAAAAAAGGAAGGAGGCAGAGGCAGAAGGATGGCTTGATCGCTCCACTGCACCCCAGCCTGGGCGACAGAGACAGACTCCATGTTTGTTTGTCTGCTTAAAAAGAAAGGTAAAAGAAAAGAAAAGGAAAGGGAAAGAGAAAAAAAAGGAAAAAGAGAAAGCAAGGAAAAAGGAAAATGGAAAGGAAATTAAATTCACTGCTTCTCAAAGGATCTGACTTTGATATCCCTCAGTCTGTAGTATTCTGAAGGAGTCATAGTCACATAGGAGCCAGGCCCTTGCAGCTCTCCAGAATCACTCTCCTGCATGCAAAGTGCAAAGCCATCAAGAGAACAGCAGGCAGCCACGTGCGATCAGGACTCCGGATGCACAGCCCCGTGCAGGGGCAGGCTGTCCATGCAGGGTGGTAGCAAGCAAGGAACGAAGGGTAACGGGGAATGATGATTCCACGGGAATAGCCAGTGCCCCCGGGAGCTGCTAAGCTCCTCCTCTCAGTTGTCCCGGCTGGGGAATCATGCGCCTCTGGACCCCCAGAAGGAATGTTCTAGTGCATTCAGGGGTACGTGCAGGTTGAGCACTTCTCACGCCCAATAGCACCTATAAGAAAACAGCACCTCGCTAATGACTGGTGTGCACTTTCCTAGGGGCACAACTACCTGGATGCCTAGCAGTATATGGATACTTAAAATTAGTTTTCCTATTTTTATACAGAAAGCTGACCTAAGTCAGAGCAAGCCACAGAGTGTGGGCACATGGAGAGGGGGATGATGGCCCTCCTGTGCTGCCCTCTCCCCATGAAGCCAGTCCTCCACTGGACAGGAAGCAACCCAGTCAGGCAGAGGGCGCTGAGAAGATTCAGGGCTGAGCAAATTGGGCTGTGATACTGGATTGATCATTTAACAACTGCCTGCCCTTGTGCAGTTCATTAAACCTCTGTAGTTGATTTCCTCAACTGTAAACGAGCTCTAACCATCTTCATTTCATAGGTGTGTTGTGAATTTGTGTGAGCTCAACAGGAGCTCTGAAAATCAGTCCTGTCATAGCTGATCTCTGACTGCATGTAACTGCAGCCATTCTTAATCCAAGGCTTCCCTGCCCAGCTTCAAACCAATTCTTTGGGATCTCTGAATTCATCACATGGTTTTGTCGTCCTCCATTGAAATTCCAACCTGCTTGGCCAATGGAGAAGGCAAGTGTTAAACAAGCCATTTACAGTATTATCCCCCTCCTAAAATCTATTCTTCATATATAAGCCTTCCTTATCAAATACATAAACCTGCATCCCCTCCAAAGAAAGGGAAAAAAAGGGACGACTGCTGATCTTTCTGTTGAGGAATAAATAAATGTTATTCTGAAACCATCTCTTGTTAATATGATTCTAAGCATGTATTACTTGCACCACTGAAACCACATAAGCTAAACCTTCAAAAGGCAACTGTCCTGCAGCCACACAATTTGAGGTTTTTAGCTGAACACAGAGACTCCTGCGGCCACGACAATTAAGTGCACCCAAGTTAATCGGGAATGAAGGGAGGTGCCAACTGCACAGCCACATGAAAATATTGCTGCTGATGAGATGCAGCTGAATGAGTCATGGAGAGGAGCTATTCTGTACCAGTGAGAAGCAAATTCCTCCTGAAACTAACTCTGAGACAGGCATCAGAAAACATGTAAAGTCAACAAATCAAGAAATGATTTTGAAGGCTACAGTTTTGCCTGGAGTCTATTAAAGTTTAGGAGCTCTACACCTGATTACCCAACTGGTTTCTCGCATTCTTGCTCTCTCTGTCTCTCTCTCTGCAGTTGTATAGTCTCTGATCCCTGAAAAACAGTGCCATGAGGCTTTGGCCTCCATCTGTTATCACACATCCCACAGCGGAGAAAATAATTTAGCTAATCCATGTAAGCAGTTGCAATTCTCTCTTTCAAAAGGTTGTCAAATGTATACAAATTACTTTGAGAAATGAAAGATAGTCTCTTGAAAATAATTTCTGAAGTTATTTTTTGCTACATTTGTATTAAACTGTTTAAAGACAGGATCAAGAAATTAAAGACAGTTTCAAGAAAAATTAGAACATACTATATTAACCAAAGCCTAAAATAAAACTGGTGTCCTGTAGGGAACAGCCATTGGTGAATTATACAGGTACCATACTGTACCTCTGCTTTTTTTTAATGCCTCTGTATGTGTGATTTGGTGATATTATCTAAGGTAGGCTATGTTGACACTTGTGAGAATGTGGAACATGTATGTACACACAACTACAGTGATTACAACAGGTACTTCAAGGAGGGAGAAGAAGAAACTTGGGAGAGAAGAGGCAGGCATTGTGCCAGACACTCTGTCACCCCATTCCGTCCCACACTTCTCTAGTTCCAAGACAGCCACATAGTTTTGGTGAGGCTGAGAAAAGAACAACCATGAGGCCCAGACTAGCTCAGGGGTGACTTGAATGAGTCAGTAAATGGCACATAACCTAAGACGATCCCAGCAGAGGAAGCCTGGAACTTCTGTTCAGTGGACTGGGGAAGAAACACTGTATCCCTCCATTTATAAGCAAGAAGATGAGTATTTTTATAAGGACCAAGTTCTATGCCTAGCAAGTTTGGGTGAGTTGGCTCCCTTTGGTGCAGAAATTTGAGGTCAGGAAATATGGAAACCATTTCCATAGTACCTTTGCAGTTTTGTTTTCTTCTAGGCCCCTTACAAAGCTCCCCCTTTGGGGAGGTTTCAATACTGCTGAGGCTGAACTGTAGGGAAGCAAAGGTCACCCAGAGGATGGTTCATGAGAGATGGAACCCTATAGGTCTGTATTCTGATAGCAACAAATTAATTACAACTAATGAGAAAAGGAATAGGCTAAACTTAAGACCAAGGATCAAAGAATTGTCTGATTCCTCCTATTTTTTCTTAACAAATTTTTCTTGTTTATCCTTACAATTAATTTACAAAAATAAACAAAAAGAGAACATATATACATAATTGTTGTGAAAACTGAAGCTTGACAGAGTGTCCTGTTAAGGAAAACAGAAAAAGGATGGGCAGTGTTCTGAGCTGAACCATGACCTCCCAAAATTCCTATGCTGAAGTCCTAAGCCCCAGTACTTCAGAATGTGACTGTACAGTCCTGCCTTGGTATCCTTGGGGGATTGGTTCCAGGACCCCCCGTCGGATCCAAAATCCATGGATGCTCCAGTCCCTGACATAAAATGAGGTGGTGTTTGCATGTAACTTATGCAGATCCTCAAGATTACTTATAATACCTACTACAATGCAAAGGTTATGTAAATAGTTGTTATACTCTATTGTTTATGGAATAACGACAAGAAAGAAAGTCTGTACATCTTCAGTACAGGTGCAATTTAAAAAAACAACATTTTTCAGCCATGGTTGGTTGAATCCATGAATGCAGAATTCACAGATATAGAATGAGGGCTGACTGCATTTGGAAACAGGAGCTTTAAAGAGATAATTAAGGTAAATGAGACCATATGGGTGGGCCCCAGTCTGATATGACTGGTGTCCTCATAAGAAGAGATTAGGACACAGATGTGTAGGGCAAAGGCTATATGAAGTTACAGGGAGAAGGCAGCATCTACAGGCCGAGGAGAGAGGCCTCGGGCCTCAGGGAAAGCCCTGCAGACACCTTGATCTCAGGCTTCTGGCCTCCAGAACTGTGAGACAATCAACAACAGGGGTTGCTTAACCCACCCAGTCTGTGGTGCTTTGTTATGGCAGCCTCAGCAAACTAATGGAGGCTCTAGAAACCTGAGGTGCCAGGGAGATCATCACACTGAGCCATTTAGAAGGAAGGAGGCCAGCTGAGTCTGCAGAAAGGAATGGATAACTGGGAGAGAGAGAGAGAGAATTAGATTTAGGATTTGTCAGAATGTACCTGACAGTTATGGCCACAAGAATGGATGAAACCATTGAAAGGGAGTGTGATGGTCAGTTTGATGAGTCACCTTGGCCGGGCTATAGTCCCCAGGTTTTCAAATACTCATCTCAGTGCTGCTGCAAAGGTGTTTTGTAGGTGTGATTAGAGTCCATAATCATTGACTTTAAGCAAGGGAGATCATCCTAGGTAATCTGAAAATGCGGCCTGATCCAATCAGTGAAAACCTTAAAAGCGGAGCCGAAGCTCCCTGAGGAAGAAGAAATTCTGCCTGGAGAGCAGCAGCTTGTCTCTCCTGACTTCCTATCTTACCCAGTCCCACAGTCAGCTATGCCACTTTTTTTGTGAAAAATTTCTTAACATGGACATCCCCTACTGGTCCTGCTTCTTCGGCTGATCCATGACTAATACAGAGAATGTGCAAAGTGAGGACAGAAGAGGGCTGAGAAGGCTCTGGAGAATATGAGCATTTAGGAAATATCAGAGGAAGGACATTCTGTGCAGGGGGGCAAGGAGAATGCCAGAGGATGCGGGGGAAGCCAAGAAGAGGGTGCTATTCGAGAAAGTGAGGACCTAAGGTCACCCAAGCATGCCAGACCCTCCACACAAGCCAAGTGAAAGTGACCTAAAAGGAGCATCTAAAACACACATCAGGGCTTTGGTGAAGGAACATGTGGGGAGCTCAAATGCTCAGGGCAGAGGACCGGGTGGAAGAAAAGGAAGCAAAGAGGAGGGATTACTCCTCCAAGAAGCTTGCTTACCCATGACAGGCAGGAGGATGAAAGGGCATTAGCTAAGGAAATGAGGAAAACGGAGGGTTGGTGGACAGTGGGTTGTTGATTATTTGTAAGATGACAGACGCTTGGGTATGTTCATGTGCTGAAGAGCAGGTGAAGAGGGAGAGATTGCAGACACAGTAGAAAGGAGATAGCTTATATGGTAAAGACCCCAGAAGGCAACAAGCTTCAAAACCCAGGAGCAGGAATTAGCCTTGGATAGAAGGAAGGAGAAAATTCCTGTGAGACAAAACAGAATGCAGGGAGGGTGGCTGCCAGTGTGCGTATGTAGAGAAGCAGTGTTCCTGAGGGCTGCACTCCCGTGTCTTGGTGAACTACTGGGTAAGACCACTCATGAAGGGAATACGATAAAGAGAGTAAAGAATGTGACCATGAAGAGAATATGATCAGGTGGAGGGTTTCGGAATAAGTGTAGATTTGAATTCATTTTTTAACATGGGAAATGAAAGAAGGAATTGGCTCTTTCTGGAAAATAGAAGAGGGGCACAGAAAAATGTCTAAGGAGAATTAGGGTCAGATATACTTGAAGGTGGTGACTTTGTCTTGACAAAGATAAAATTGATTTTATCCAACAGCATCCAACTAGCTGGGTATAGGAATAAGGAAGGTAGGTTACTGGCTTGATCAAGGGCTAAGGCTTTAGTGGAAGACACTGGCAGAAGTACAGGAAGGCAGGACACTTGAGTGTGTTGTCAAGACAGAGCTTTAAGTGATAGCTCATGGAGTCTAGGATGGGGAAGAGAAAAAGAGATAGTCTGGGAGAAAATGTAGAACCTCCTGGAAAGAAAGAATCCAAACGTTTGCAGGAGTGGATGGTGGGAAATGAGGAGCAGAATGGATAAGAGCACAGCATCTATAGTCAGGCCCCTGGGATCATTTTGGCCCCGTGAGTTACCCAGGTGTGACCTTAGTTTATTTCAATCTTTTGTGCTTTAGTTTCCTCATCTATTAAGTGGGTATGGTAATGATATACCTATAGTTGCGAAGATTAAGTAATTCATGTGAAGAAGGTAGCTTTACCTGCTTGACACATATTAAGTGTTCATTAAATGTCAGTCACCTTCTTTAAGGGAGGAGAGAGTCGGACATGTATGAAGTTGTGGTAAGAGTGGGAGAATGGATGTTTACGATGTCAGAGGTAGGGCTGCCTCTGGCAGGGCAGAGGGGTATGAGTGTCATGGTGTTCATTAATTAATAAAAAATGAAGACTGCACGGGGGAATCCTGCACAGGAGGAAGTCATGAGACCACAGGATTAGAATCCTGATGGCCAGCCGAGTGTAGTGGCTCACACCTGTAATCCCAGCACTTTGGGAGGCCAAGGCCGGCAGATCACTTGAGGTCAGGAGTTTGAGACCAGCTTGCACAACATGGTGAAACCCCATCTCTACCAAAAATTGGGCATGGTGGTGCCTGCTTGTAATCCTTGCTACTTGGGAGGCTGAGGTGAGAGAATCGCTTGAGCCTGGGGGGCAGAGGTTGCAGTGAGCTGAGATCACGCCACTGCACTCCAGCCTGGGCAACAGACCCAGACTGCGTCTCAAAAAAAAAAAAAAAAAAAAAAAAGAATCCTGAGGGTCACACCCATATTCACACCCAACAACCACAAACTCCAAAGCCTGCTGAGTGAGGAGGCTGGAACATTTACATTTTAAGGTCTCCACAGTGAAAGTTAATGTGCCCTAATTATCAAGGGATTATGTCAGTTGGTACACACTAAATGATGAGAACTCTTGAAACTTTAAATCAGAAGATATGAGACAGCACTCCAGGGACCCGAGGTGGCAAAAACTATTTGTAAGGCAGGTCTAAAAGTAGCCAAATCTTTTTCCACAGCTCTGCCTCCCCAGGTCTCAGCTGAACAGTCTAGATCTGTGCCTGCCCACACTCTGACCATCTAAGTTCCATTTCTACAATTATTTTCTATGAGACTGAACTATGCTAGGAGCCTTTCCCATGTAAAATATTTTAAAATAGTATCTTCCATCTTTCAAGCACAGCTACTCAGTCTCTTCAGTTACAAGGGCTGCAGGGCCTCCACACCCTGGTTTGCACTCAAGCCTGATGATCACAACGCAAGCCACTTTATGCCACCCTCTCTCCAACTTCAGTCTCTCCATTTCCTAAGATAAATAAACCCAAGTACATCAATTCTTCTTCAAAGGTTTTATTTTTCAATCTTTGAACCATCTATCATTATGAAATAATGCTAAATACTCCTTTTCCCTCTTAGCTATAGACTTAAGTGAACTAGGTTCACTAGACATTAACCTTTTACTTGTGAAGAACTTGAGCTGTATGTGCCCTAGCCATAAGTGAACTAGCTAGATTTCAGTAGGTTGGCATTCCAGGATGGCAGTAGAACTCTTCGCTTTTCATTTATCATCAAATGTAACCTTTAAGTATTGAGAATGGTGTGGGAGAATGGAGAACGATGTATGTGAACTATCCAACTCCTTTTATATTTTTAGCTGAACTTATCCCCTTATAACACACTTTAGTGTTGGATATCTTTGGGAAATCTATCCATTAAAAGTCCTAGCTAATCTACAGGATTTTTTTTCCTTCTTCCATGTCAAATGTTCCCCGCAGAGTTATATTTGCACATACCATCTAAATGTTATTTTAGGATTCTTCATTCTTTTTAATCCTAGTCTGCAAAAGGTTGTAGAGCAACTACAAAGCTCTTTTCAAACTGGAGACTTCAGGGGCTCATTCAAATAGCAATAATATGTATCTGTTTTACTTGAGCACCCAAATAGGATATGGGTAGAAACAGAGCTAATTTTTTTTCTTAGAGCTTTCTTTTGTGTAACAATGTTTCTATTACCCCACCACCAAAAAAAAAAAAAAAAAAAAAAAAAAAAAAAAAAAAAAAAAATGGCTTCTGTACCAAAGATCTCCTAAAATTTTTAATTAAAATTGGCCGGGCGCGGTGGCTCAAGCCTGTAATCCCAGCACTTTGGGAGGCCGAGACGGGCGGATCACGAGGTCAGGAGATTGAGACCATCCTGGCTAACACGGTGAAACCCCGTCTCTACTAAAAAAAATACAAAAAACTAGCTGGGCGAGGTGGTGGGTGCCTGTAGTCCCAGCTACTCGGGAGGCTGAGGCAGGAAAATGGCATAAACCCGGGAGGCGGAGCTTGCAGTGAGCTGAGATCCGGCCACTGCACTCCAGCCTGGGCGACAGAGCCAGACTCTGTCTCAAAAAAAAAAAAAAATTTAATTAAAATTTAGAATGCAGTTGTCTTTTCTTTTGTCTAATTGTCTCTTTAGTGGAGGCCAGCCCTGAGATTACTAATTACTTGGACAAACAATTTACTTGTAAAATATTCCCTCCTTTGCTCATCATGGATAGAATTCCTGCGAAATGCAATAGGCAATTATGAAAACCAAGAGCACCAAGCTATAAACACTAGTTGTTGGTGAAATGAGCTTTATAATAAGTGTTTGGAAACTTAAATGATGGTTTTTAATGTCAGAACATACATAGGAATAAAAGACCTGACATTCTCAAGCAAACAAAACAAAACAAAAAACAAAAGATAAAGCAGTATTTTTATTATGATAATATTCCAAGGGAAAGATTTATGCTATCATTCATGATATGGTTGCTAAAGTTCATAATAAACAAAAGGCCTGTTTCAAAACTAAAATCAAGCTTAAAAAATCAGTTATTCATCCTTTCAGAGTCCCTAGACAGGGTGACTTGCACCCCACCCTTATTTCACAGAGACTTCTCAAAGGAACATAAGTGTCCTACTCCCTCTCACAGGTGTGTTGACAAAACTCGAGTGCTTCCAGAAAAGGAAACACATCTATCTCAAGAAGAGTGCAGAACAAAGTTAGGTTTTTCTTTTCTTGTTTTTCTTTCTTAAAGTCAGAATCACTTTGCTTACCAGAAAATTAGCATATACGTGGATATTGGGATACTTATTATTGGAAATTGACCTAAAGAAATTTCCACACACAAAAAAATAATAACAAAATAAAACCTTCAATTTCTCATGGTGGAAAAAAAAACAGCAAAGCAGTTTTTGAAAATCTCCACAGGCCATGCTTTAGAAGATAAATATTATTTACTGATATTCCTAACAAATGGGATGACATTTGGTACTAAAAAGGCTCATATATGCATATCAACAACGCTAGATCACATATCAGCTTTTGTTTCATAAGCCAAAACACTAGTCTGAGGAGTCACAGGAAATGAGGAATTATCTTCAGTGCATTGGGTGGGCTTGAAATTTATCTTAAGAAATATTTGCGAAGGGCGTAACAAAGTGCTACGAACTGGCGCAGGTAACCAGGCAAATGGATTAACTCCTTTACCAGGAGACCCTGACCCTGTTGTCAGCACTCTGGCACCTTGCCCTGCGCAAAGAGTTTTCAGCAGAAACGCGGGGCCCTAGGGTGGAGTCGGGGGGGTCACTCTGAAATCTTCCAGATGCCCCTGGCCGCTCGGATTCGCCTGTGTGAACCTCTCAGCACTCCACCAAAAACTCCCAGAAAAACCTTCGCCTCTTCTAGGAGGCCACCCTGTAGCACTTCCAGCATCCTTCACAGAACAGAGTTCCCACCGCCTGGCTAGCTGCCCCCACCACCGCTACAGTGGCGGGGCTCGACCCTCACTCCCTGCCCTGCCCAGCCCCCCGCGCCGCGCCGACCCCGCGCTCACCGGATGATCACGAACATCACCAGCGAGTTGCCCACCAAACCCACAACGAACACCACGGAGTAGACCGCCGTGATGATGACCGGGATGGCCGGGGAGATGTGCGCGGGCTCCAGCTGCGCGTCCTCCGAGCCGGCGCTGCCGTTACTGTCGAGCTCGGCCCAGCCGGGAAACCAGGCGCTGCTGTTGGGGGGCAGGCAGGCGCTCGGGGCGCAGGTAGGGCCCGGATCCCCGCGGAAGATCTGGACCGGGGAGTCCATGGTGGGGCGGCTGCAGCGGGAAGACGAGGACAGGCGGCACCTGCGGGGCTGCGGAAGCGAAAGAACCGGCTGGACGCGGAAAGGCAAACTTTGCCCCCGCCCTGGCTGGCGCCGCTGGGGACCCGGAGCCTGCGGACCCCCACCCTGGCCGCAAGTCGCGGGGGACAGGACAGGGAGGACAGACTTCTCGCTTCCTTCTCGGCCAGCAGGAGCGCCGCTGGGTGCCAGAGAGGGGAGAAGAGCGCTCACTCCTTCTCTCCCAGCTCCTGAAGTGCCTCCCTCACCATTTCTAGGCACCGACCCCTGGTGGAACTGTCCCCATACTGCCTATCTGAGCTCCCAGGGTCAAGCCCCTTTCCCACCTCCCAGAACGGAGGTCTAGCTAGAACTGCGCCTCGAAAGCCCAAAGCTTACCTCTGGTTCCCAGAGACAGGCGAAGGCGAGGTAATTTAGGGGACGCCCTGGTAGGTGCTGAACCGCGCGCTCAAGAGTCCCACTCAGCTCTTGGCGTCACCTGCTCTCGGACCTCGGCCCCACTCTCGGCCCCAGCGCTGCTGTTTCGCTGAGCGCAGTCCCCGCCTCTCAGTGCGCGTCTCCCTCTACTGGCGGCGGCTCAGCGGGGCGGGGCGGAGCGGGACGCAGCCGGGACGCCGCTGGGCGCTGGGGACCCGCGGACAGAGAGCTCGGCTGGTGCCCCCGCCCCAGGCCTGCTGGTCCTTGCCCCGCCCCGCCCGCCCGGAGTCAGCCCCCAACTCCCCAGCCTCTCAGCCCCGCGTCCCCTCAGCCCCGCGTCCCCTCCAGCCCCGCAGGCTCGCCCAGCCCACTAACTGCCCGAGCGGCACACAAGCTAGCCCCCGGCCATGCAGCCTTCCCCGAGACCCGAGACTGAGCCATTTAGATTTAGTAAAAAGGAGGGGCGTGCCTATTTTGTGCAAGTATGCACCTGGATTTTCATATTGTGTCTAGAACTTCTTATCTGCGTAGTTCTCAGTCAGGAACTACTCTTATTAGAATGACCCATCCAAAGAAAGTAGCAAAATGATCCACTTAGAATAAGACCAGTTCATAAAATAATGACTTAAAAGACACGTAAATAGAATATTTCCTTGTGTTCTCTTCCATTCCGTCTGCTGTAACTGGGATGACAGGCTGCAGACAAACTGCACCTTACGGGTATTACCTGAATTGCTGATAGTGTCTGAGAAGGGCAAAACGCTCTCCTTACCCGGGCCTCAGTGGTGCTCTAAGGAGGTGACAATGCCTCTGTTTTACATTTGTCCCCGCAACCATCATGTTCTCCTCACTTCTCCCTCACAGTAGCACCGCCTCCATCATACGGCCCGCCGCGAATCTGAGCGTCCATAAATAAACTGTCACCATCATTTCTTTGCATAACTCTTCTAGTCCAAGGATCGCTGTCAGGTTCTGCTGGAGTAGAGACATTCTCTTCTCAGGCAAAGGGACCGGCAAGACCCAAGGGGAGCAAGGGCTTAGCCCCTAAAATGAAGGTTCTGAAAGGGAGTGGGGAAAGTTCCCCTTCTCCATAGGGTACTGGAGGCAGGCCTGGGGGAGACTGGGGTTTAGGCACCTCAATTTTCCCAGTGGATTCACTGCCTCAGGCTGACAAACACAGGTCCCCACTGCATCCCACAGGTAATGTCCATGCCACACCTGGACACACTAATGGCTGATACAACCCTTGCCTCCATCAGCTAAGGGCAGAAGGGAGCACCTGTCTCTTTCAAGACGCCATGACCTCAAAGTGGGATTTGACCACCAGCGTCTTCCCGCCTAGAGATGCACAGATGCACAACTCTTTTGAGCAGTGTAATATGAAGAGCATAAGGAAATCTTCTCTTTGTTCAACCATATTCCTTCAACTCCTTCAAATAATTTTGAAAATGATTATCAAGTCTTAGAGTTCTTTTAAGTCTGATTGCAAACTGTCATTGGAGGATCACATCTGCTTCAGTAACACATCAGACCTGCTGAGACCTCTGCGTGTCTAAGGGTGCCCTCTTCATAAGGAAGATGGCAGACTGTCTTCCCCGCACATCTGGGAGCTCCTTTCCTGCCACAGTGATCACATGCTGCCCCCAAACCAGCCCAGCAAATAGCTTACTTGAAACTAACAAAAACTGGGCGGTGTCAGTGTTAAAAAGAAAGTAAAAATAGTATGTCAAAAGGAAATAAGTGGGAAGTTCAAAATTATCCATCTATCTTTTTATTTATTACCTATTTGTCTATTTATGATTCCATGCATCAAAGATACAACTGTGTTTGTGCTACACACTTTTGAAGGTGCCCATATTTTCTATCTAGGCTTTTTTTGTACTCGTTTACCACATTGGTGGTTTTCTTTGGTTAGTGCACAGGTGGGTCTTACAGCTGGTAATGTTAGATCTGGGTTCAAACACAGGTATTTCTGGCTCTTGCCATATGCTTATTGAATGGAACTATTTCATGTAAGAAGACAAATACAGAACCACTTTTCCCCTCCAAAGACAAAATAAATTTAGGAAGGGGATATTCCGCAAAGATGGAAAAAGAAAGGAAAAGTTATTATTTGAAAAGATTTAGATAAAATTGTAAAGAGGTGAAAACCTTTAAAGAAGTTACCAAGTTGATACAATTTCAACAATTCAGACTCTTGAACTCCATTTCTCACATATATCATGAGTGCAGAGGGATTTCCCTTCCATAACAAAAGCAGGGGTACAAGTCTAGCCTGGGGTTACTAAACTATAATAGGAGGTTCTCATTCTCATTGATTAAAAAAAAAAAAAGTCTTCTTCTAGTCGAGACAGTCTTTTGAAGGTAAAACAAGACTAATTATGATAAAAGTAGTTTTATTTCATTTGAGCACTCTTATCTTTCTTTTTTACCAAATTAATGGTCAAAATAAAGGGAAGACAAAATGAACAGAGCATGGAAAAGCCTTCAGGTGGCTCAGGTTGCCAGGGGAACCCACCGGAGTCTCTAAATCCAGGAAGTACGGCTGCTTCTGTCGAGTCATGCTCTTGGGAATATGCAATGTTATCATAATATTGGATAAACGCTCATAAATAGAAAGGAAAAATAAACTGCTAAAATGCTGTGCACTGTTACACACTGATATAAAGCACACGTGGTTAGGCTTGGCCATTCTACTCAATGCAAACACTATGCTTATAACTAAGTACATGGAAAGCACTTTTAAAGATGAAAATGTGGTGCTTTTTATTGGATAATGCTACAATGCTAAGGAGCATCTTGGGTGGTGGGTGGCTTTGACATTTTTGTTAGAGAGACTAGATAACCCACCAGTAAATTGCAATTAACTCCCTTTCTTGTGGCTCCAACAACAGATACTGTTGTGCAGCAATGAGTGCAGAGCTGGAGGGAGCAACTTCATTAGCTTAAGACCCTAGTGCAGCCAATGGAGTCTTGCTGAGCCGGGATGCAGCTGGCTTCAGCTCACTTCACTCAGCAGATATTGCAGAGTATCCCTAAGTGGCTGAAGAAAAGGCACCCTCTGGGGGTACAACAATACCAACACAGAGACAACCTCTTCTCAGAGAGGATGTGCAATCTAGTGTGAGAGATGGGATCTAAATTTTTTTAATGTTAGGAATAATTAATAAATAATTAACAACAATTAAATCCATCCAGCTTTGGCTAATGTTATGTAGAGAAGGTGTTTAATAAACAGTGATAGCCAATGCAGCAAATTTGCATGAAATTTAAAAATAGCATCCCTTTCATAACGCACTTATATCTGTCAGAAAACTGTCAAAATAAATACGCAAATCAGTCTTGTCTTCAGCGTGAAGCATCCTGTGAGATTCTGCACACTTAGGTGGAGTGTAGTCTACACCTGTGTGCAGATTCCCTGAAGAAGACCTGGTGTCTGGGAACCCTGCTCAGTCAGAGAACATCAGGGAAGCCCTTCTTGAAATGGCATTGAAGCTGATATTTAAGGACTGCAGTTATGGCAGTTATCCAGGAGAGGTGGGAGAAAGAGCATTCCAGGTAGGGAACAGCATATGTGAAGAATGTAGATGGTCAAGAGTGGGGCATTTCTGTGGCACCCTGACGAGGCTGAGGTGCTTGAGCCTGGTGATCAAGAGCAGTTACGGCGCAGACCATGCTGAACCTTGTCAAGAATGTCAAAGATTTTGGATTTCAGCCTAAGAGTAATAAAGAGCCAGTGAAGGCTCTCAGGCAGGAGAGTGGCATGCCCAGATTGGGGTCTTTGAAGTATCACTTGTCTTTAGTTTGGTGAACATACCGGAGGGAATGTGTAGGTGTGAGGAGCTCCATATTGAATCGGAATCGTGTGTTGTTGCAGCTAAAGGTGCTGTGCATTTGCATGTGACATAGATGACATGCAACCAGGACTTTCTCACGGCTGTAGACTTAAACTTGAAACTGCTTATACTGAAACTGTTGACTGCACTGAATCCACAGGTTTGAAAAGTCAGTGCCGGTCACATGTCAGGCTCTAAGTTGGGGAGTGGGAGAAAGATTGGCAACACAAAGCAATGAATGGCATATAAGACGTACGGGCAGAATTATTTCAAAAGAAGTTTAGATTATCTCTGGTAGTAGAAGAAAGATGACACTAATGTAGGGATTGGAATTTGAGCAAGAATTTATCAAGAAGAAAAGCCATGGAGGCACACGTGTAAAGGTGTGAGAGCCTGATACGTGGTGGTGTGGGGCTTGCAGTGTTACAGAAGGTGTGAGGAGAGGAAAGTGGTGCATCGGGACAGGCAGGTCGCAGACTCTGGGAAGAGTAGGTCGGCCCCGCCGTGCTGGAATCGTGAGCTGACCGTGTGGTGGAAGTGGCCCTGACTGACGTGAGGAGGATGCCTTTGGACAGAGAACAGTAATAAAGCTCTCCTAACCATCTAGGTGAGAGGTGAATCGACCCTAAAACAACACAATTGCTAAGCAGATTTGGGAGGATAGGATAGTTTTGAGAACCATGTAGGAAATCAAATTGACAAGAAGTGGTTTGAATGAATGTGGAAGTAAGGGAGGAGAAAGGGTTTATAATTACTTTAGGATTATGCTTGGGTGACCAAGTGAATGATGGTGCCATTAACTGAAATAAGAAATACAGGAGGAATCACAGCAAGCTGTAGAAAGAACAGAATGAGCTTGGGTTTGGAAGGCTGTGCTTGAGGCACCAGTGAGGCATTCATTTGTGTGCGTGGTCCAGGGCTGTCTAATGCTGGGCAGATTGTGTTGGAGAGATACAGGGCAGAGCCATGCAGGTGAATAAGGGCATGGAAAGTGAACATGGCAAGAAAATCAAGCTGATGAGAAAATTCTGGAGAAAGCATGCACTTTAATAGAGATCTATCAAAGAACACTGATGAAGAACAGGCATCAATGAAGGAGGAGGAAAAGAAACAGTCAGAGAAACCAAGAGGAGAAAGAATTTCAGGATGGAGAGGTGATCAACAGTGTCCGCATGGCCAAGAAGTTAAACAAGTTATTTGGCAAAGAGAATGCCACTGGAGGCACCAGTGCTATCTACAATTAAAATTACATTTTATATTTGCTCAATGAACAGAAATTAACAGACAATAAAATAGTGAAAGGGCAAAGACCCACTGCGCCTTAGAGTCTCTGCTGAAGGTACTCCTACCCTGGGGTAGAGGGTAGGGGTATGCCACATGGCTAGTGCAAAAGACACCTGCCTCTCTCTCACTGCCCAGGGCCACACCCCACTTTATATCATAACCATGGGAACACAAAAAGCACCCTTTGCCACTGGCCATGGGAGAATTTTGCACTCTGAAATGGAGGTGCCCTCTCTCTGGTAGGCAAGGTCTCAGGCCCTTAGCTTGTGTGATGTTACTCTCCCTTTTACTCATCGAAATTCAGTATGTTTCCACTGAGGTTAAAACACAGCCAACTCCACACACTATAGGTCATCACTAGTCTGGATTTTGACCAAAGGTCATCCTTATTGGTGACTGTGGGGAGAGAAGTCTCCTGCTGCAGTGGCCAGCTGCTCCAGTGTTGCCAGGCCATGGGTCACACATGGCAAAGCCACTTTGTGTCTCAGCTGATCAGCCTCTATCTGCCTAGTTTTTAGAAAGTTGAGTTTTTCATAAGGTTCTCTGTAATAGAATTTTCAAAATCACTTTGTCCAAATCCTTTTGCAGGCAAATTAAATTAAGGCAATTATTTTTAAAAATAAATAATCCTTTCACAAAGACATATTCAAGTTCCAAGGGATCTTTTCTTTTTCTCTCTCTGTTTGGTTTGTTTTCTGTCAAGTCCAGGAGGATCCTCTACCCCTACCCAAGCCCCTGTCAATACCTCACATTAATGGTTACTAAGACTGTTGCTGGGAATTACACTCTCTTCCCCAGTGTGGGGATGCTCCTCATCTGCCTTAGAAGAGGCATGGTAGGAAGATCAGACCCTTCAAGGATTATTTTCACAAACGTTGCCTGAACTGACTCTCCCGCTCTGATATGATGCCCTTCAAGTGGGTCTGGAGGACAAGTGGATGCCTCTCTACTTCCATCATTCCCGCCTTCACTGTACTTGAAAATTCTGGTTTGGAGTGTAGTTATAGGCACTTTCCATTCTCGGCTTCCGAGAACTGAATCAAAAAGGCCATTTTAAAGGGCTTGAACACATTCTTTACATGAAAGTGTTGCTCATAGTTCAGATGACTGCCTTACAGTTTCAGTTTATGGATGAAGACATGAGTCTCCAGGGAGAGCAAGAAGGCCAGGAGCTTTTCATCTTCAGGAATTACCATAATTACTGATGCACAATTGAGCAAGCAAGGACATTTAGGGCAGATGCACAAAAGCACTGCCCAGAGAGGGACCGGTTGACTACTAGTTTGGAGAATAACTGGCTTTCCTGGGAGTGAAGGACTCCTCAGTCCCTGAATGGCTGCATTTTGCCTTGCTCTTGAATGGACTGGGAAAAGGCTGTGCAGAATCTCCAGAGTGTAGCCTGGGCAACCAGCAGACATTAAACTCTTCCTCCCTACTCACCTGGCTCCTTGGCATGCAAACGCTCTGACAAGGCGGCCATGCTGTCAGCTTCTGCAGAGGGAAGACAAACTTCACCCTGGGACAGCGGGTCTTTTATTACCAAACCCACAGTGCTCAGTCCCCAGAACTTGGTCTGGTCATGCAAGTATTCTGATCACCCTCCACCTCACCAAACCCACTGTCCTGTATGCAAAGAGAGAAAAGCATTTTCAGTTAATAAATATTCATACTGATACTTTTACTCATACCTCCAATACAATTTCTGGCATCTACAAAGCATAAATTAACTGGATGAATTAAAAATAATGGCAGGCTGGGCACAGTGGCTCGCACCATCATCCAAGTGCTTTGAGAGACCAGCGAGGGAGGATCTTTTGAGGTCAGCCCTGTACAACAAAGATTTTTTTAAAAATCAAAAATTATTAAATAAAAATAAAAATTAGCCAGGAATGGTGCCCACCTGTAGCTCCAGCTTGAACCCAGGAGCTCCATGTTACAGTGAGCTATAATGGTGTCACTACTCTGCAGACTAGGTGACAGAGTGAGACCCAGTTTCAAAAAAAAAAAGGACAAATTATATGTTACATTTCACATTAAAGAAGCAAAGGAGAATGGATGGCCTCGGGACTAGAAAACATGCTTATAGAATACAAGCATGTGTTGGAAAGCTAGCATTACCTTAAGACAGTGGTTATATTTAATTTACCAACTTCGAGAGCATTTTGTTTTCTTTTTTCTTACATAAATCTTGAAGTATAATTATGACCAAGGTGGTAGAACACAAGTCTAGAGAAAACTGGTTGGTGGATTTCTTTGGATCCCATATAGCATTGTGCACATTTATTAAGATCAATAAATTCACTGAATTTAACAAAACTTAAGAGTTCATGACTCCAAAGGCAATATACTTGGAATAAGCTTTGTATCTGAAGGCAGTGATTGCTCAAAATTTTACTTATTTTACAATAAAGTTCACAATTATTCAGTTAGCACTCAGAGTCTAGAAACAAAAATCCTCTAAGTGGAGAAGCCGCAGTAGCTCATGACATCTAATAATACCATCTCTACTGACTCCTTTGTCTTAAAAGAAAAAGATCTTCAGTTTCTAGCATTTCACAGCATGTGCCATTCAAATTAAAAGCTTTAGACTGCACTCAAAAAATCATATTCAGAAAGAAGATCAAAGCATGGTTCTACAAACTATATGAAAAGAAAAAAAAGAATAGAGAATGTTTGAATAATCTACCCTAAGAAAGAACGAGATAATTGCAAGCATGTTTCACTTGACACAGGGGTGAATTCTGTGTGATTTATTCCTGCCCCCAACTCACAGTTTAACACAATGTGAAAACAAGGACGTTCAAACAGCAGAGGGAGTAGGTACTATAAAATATTACTCTTGGTAAAGAGATTAAAAATAAACAGAGATAGAACTGACATAAATACTTTCAATGACACAGCAAAATTTGAATCCAGCTTTATTTCAAAGGTATTGACATTTTTTATATTTCAAAATCTATGCAGCATATTAAGCCGCCTCTGTGGTCATGGTAATAATAATATCATGAATTTGTTTGAGTCTTTGCTTTCATCAAGGCACTTCATACCAAAAAAATGCCTTATTTGGTCATATCTTCCTTGTACTTTATGCAGAAAAAAACACTATCCCTATTTTATAATTAAGAAAACACATTCCAAGAGGTTAAGCCCTATAACCATGATCACTTAATAAATGGAGGACTAGAAATAGAATCTTTCTCCTGAATTCCAACCCAGTAATTTTTTTTCACCTTCCCAGGTTGCACAAAAATTTTAGTTTGAATGAAAGCAGGGATGAGTCATAAGAGTAAAATTAAAATGTGAGAAGACTGTCAAGTGTTCTCTTTAACACTGAAGCATGAACTGTGGCTTCATTGTCTTTATTGTGCAAGAGCTACCTAATGTAATTTTAAAACAGAAACAAATGGTCACAACGGAAACAATTTTGAAAAACTGCCTCAATATTAGTATGTTAAACTTCTCTATAAAAAGGGTGTATCTGGACAACTAAAGCAAGTAGAAGGAAAGACTCATCGATTCCATAGTCAATGAAAAGAAAAATATCAAATTAGTGAATATGGCAAATATGTTTATTTGGGGAAAAATAATTGACATGAACAGGATTACATGAAACGTGAAAGTAACATTCAAAGTTATATAGGATAATTTATCAAGCTTAGATGGTAAACAATAAAAAATATTATGTATAGGTCAAAACAAGCAATATTTCTTTTTAGTTTAAAAAGAAATTTTAGTTTAAAAAGATTGTTGGCCAGGTGTGATGGTTCACGCCTGTAATCCCAGCACTTTGGGAGGCCGAGGCGGGTGGATCACTTGAGATCAGGAGTTCGAGACCAGCCTGGCCAACATGTCGAAATCTTGTCTCTACTAAAAATACAAAAAAGTAGTCATGGCCGGGCGCGGTGGCTCAAGCCTGTAATCCCAGCACTTTGGGAGGCCGAGATGGGCAGATCACGAGGTCAGGAGATCGAGACCATCCTGTCTAACACGGTGAAACCCCGTCTCTACTAAAAATACAAAAACTAGCCAGGCGAGGTGGCGGGCGCCTGTAGTCCCAGCTACTCGGGAGGCTGAGGCAGGAGAATGGCGTAAACCCGGGAGGCGGAGCTTGCAGTGAGCTGAGATCTGGCCACTGCACTCCAGACCGGGCGACAGAGCGAGACTCCGCCTCAAAAAAAAAAAAAAAAAAAAAAAAAGAGATCCGGCCACTGCACTCCAGCCCGGGCGACAGAGCGAGACTCCGTCTCAAAAAAAAAAAAAAAAAAAAAAAAAAAAAAAAAAAAGTAGTCATTCATGAGCGCGTGCCCCTGTAATTCCAGCAACCTGGGAGGGTGAGGCAGGAGAATCGCTTGAATCTCGGAGGCAGAGGTTGCAGTGAGCTGACATCATGCCACTGCACTCCAGCCTGGGCAACAGAGTGAGACTCTGACTCAACAACAACAACAACAAAAAGATCGTTAATTGTTTTGCTAATATGTTCACATGAACCAACAGTCAAAACTATTTACAAAGATATTTGGAAGCTTTGCTCTCTCCTATTCTCCTCCTCCCATCCTACTCCTATCTCATATAAGCAAACTAACTTTCTCAGTTTCTTTTACATGTGTTTTTGTGTTTCTTTATGCAAACACAATCAAATTATGTACTCCATTTTTTTACATAAAAATATTAATTGTTCCCCACCATTTTTTTTTCATGTAGTTGTACATTCTGGAGATATTTCTGTAGTGAGACACAGTTTTCTCAATTAAAAAAAATTTTTTTTTAACTTTTTCAGAGCATTCCACTTTGAGGCTATACCAGAGTTTATGTAACCAGTCCTTCACAAATAGAAACTTGGGCTGTTTTCATCTCCTGCTATCACAAGCAATGCTGCAATTGTATGTTTACATCATTGGGCAGGAGTACAGGTATACCTGTAATTCTCAGAGGGGGGTGATTTATTCAAAGCATAGTTAAAGTAAGTAGTGTGCTAAAATCAGCTGTTAACATTTTGGGAACATTTGATCTGTTGTTAAAAACAGACTCTACTAAAATTAAATTATATAAATGTGAATTATATATTATATTATAAAATTATATACTATAAAATCACATTATTTTATTAATAAAGTATATTATAAATAAAGATATTAAACAAACAAATGAATCACTTCCTCACTATTTTACTGTGCTTTACTCTAGTCTGTGCTCTGGAGATGTCTATTATATGGACATGGTGGGTACTGTATAATGGTGTGCTGCGTTCAGTGCCATCACATTGGTTGCTGGCTCAACCGTGATAGGGAAGTATTGAAATGACAGAAGCTAGCAGACGCTATTAGTCAGGGTCTTGTTTTCTTTTTTTCTAAAGAGCCACTGGTTAAACATTTATCTGCACACCACCCGTTAGATATCTTTGAGCTATTTGTAACCTGTAGCAATTTAGTAGACTCCAACTTTATAAAAGGAAATTAAATATTTTTAATTGACATCTGATTCTCACTCTCCACATCATTCACTTCTCTTATTGAATCTCTCTACCTTTTAATGGCCATATAGATTTTTGCATAGGTTCAATAAGAATCTGCTCTTCTTTTTACCAGGATGCAATTGGAAAAAAAAATCAGAAAAAAAAATTGGAAAATCTTTTCTGGTGTTAATTTTGGCAAATTATATCTTCCTATAGTTCCTTCCTTATGATTACTTAATTTTTATCTTTGAAATTTTCCCCTTTTCAAACAGTGTTTTACCTATTCTATCATTTCTCATTTTTTTTAGAACCAAATTTGAATTTAGTCTATCGTATTACTTTCTAAAAGCTTCATAATTTCTGCTTTTACCTTTACTAATTCCTTTCTTCTGTTTTTGTTCAGTTTAATCTATTCCTGTTCTTCCATCTTTTCCATTTGGAGGATAATTTATTTCTTCCTTTTTTCAATATGTAAGGCTTGAATTTTCCTCTGAATTCTCATTTTATTTTATTTCGAAGGTCTTTAAACACAATATTTTCATTGTCTTGCTTTCAGGAAATTCTCTAATTTTGGTTTCTACTTACTCTTTGATCCAAGAGTTGCTTGAGAGTTTTGTAAATGTTCAAAAGGAGAAATCTTTCTGTTTTCTAATTGTTAAAATTTATTTCTACTCTTATTTGACTATGATCAAATTGTCTGAACTTTTTTCTTTTCTCCTGTTTTGGAGTATATTGAAATTTACTTATGTGGCTCAACAGATGGTAAATGTGAATGTTCCATAAACTTTTGAAAAAGAAGATATTTTCTCCAATTTAAGGATACAGAGTTTAGTAAATGTCAATAACATGTACTTATTAACCGTGTTATTTTAGTCTTTTATATTCTTATTTATTTACTGTCAACTTGATGTGTCTTATACAAAAGAGGTGATCTAAATTCCCTCACCACAATTGTATTTCTTGTGTCTTCTGCAGTTTCTGTTTTATGAATGTTATTGCCATATTTTTTGATGCATTGCTATTTACAATTGTTATGTTTTCATTGCACAATTTCACTTATTAACACTAATTTAGTTCTTTCTGTCCCACATTTCATCTTGTCTGATAGTAATATCTGGGAAGGATGGAGTTAAGCAACTATCCTGCAGTCCATTTCTCTTCAGTTATAGGATTTGGGAGAAACTCCTTGGGAATAAAGGAGGCAGTTAGCTCAGTGTAATCACCTTGTAAACATATCTTTAAAAATGCTTTTGAAAATATGTTGAATAATTGAAATGGCTAAGAAAAGAGTCCTTATCTATTGAATGCTTTGAGCAGGATGTTCCTGTTCTAGGATTGTTTGTGGTAAATAACTTGAGAATCTTTGAACATATGAGCCATGTCTCCTGGAAAATATCACATAAGTTATGTAAGTTATATAAATCTGAGATAAAATAAAGGCATTTCATAACCTAAATGCTCTCTGCCATGCATGTAAAGTGAACACAGACCCATTTAGAAATATCATCTTACGAGTTGGCCAGATAGTATGTCCAGTGCAAGAAAAAGGGACCTGATGAACATTTGAATGTCCTGGACACCTGGCTGCTATAGCTGTGTCACTAGGAAATTACTAATAAAGTTTGATATATAGTAGATTGTCTGGTTCATGGAACTCTGATTTAACAACTCAATCCTTTGTGTTAGGACAACATCACTACCTCTGCTTTCTTTTTCTTTGCCTTTTTCTAGAATAATGTTTTATTTCATCTGCAACTTTTCTAAATCTCTTTATTTAGGGAGTGTTCCTTATATGTAGCATGAAGCTGAGATTTGCTTTTTAATTCAATTTGAAAATATTTTTGTATTTGTAGGTAAATTAAGCCCATTTGTATTTATTAATTTCACAGACATATTTTGACTTAATTCTCTCCTATTATTTTGCATTAAGTTTTCTGGGTTTTGTAAAGTTTTTGGTGAGTTTTGTTTTACAGCTTCTAATAATATAGGGTACTATTTTTTCTTGGTTTTGTATTTAGTTCCTCTGATACTTAGAATGGGTTCTGTTTATATTGGTCTGTTAGGATTGGCATAACAAAGTACGACAGACTGGGTGGCTTCACCAGCAAAAATTCATTTTCTCACAGTTCTGGAGGCTGGAAGTCCGAGATTAAAGTACCAGCATAGGAGGGTTCTGGTGAGGCCTCTCTCCTTTGTTCTTTGATGGCCACCTTCATGATGTGTCCTCACACAGCCTTATCTGCATGGATGTAAAAAAAGAGAGAGAGGGCTCTGGTGGTTCTTCTTCTTGTTGTAAAAACACCAGTCCTATAGAATTAAAGCCCCATCCTATGACTTCATTTAATTCAATCCAATCACATTGAGGGTTAGGGCTTCAACATATAAATTTGTGGAGACACATTTTAGTCCATAACAATGCTTATAAAGGTGAAATGGTTATCCTCATAATCACGATTACATAAAATCACCTTAATCATCTGTGTCTGAAGAAAATACACAATAGTTTCTGTGGTAAACTGAACAAGTGCCCCCAAATATGTGCATGTCCTAATATCCAGAACCTGAATATCATGTTACTGTATATGGAAAAGGGGACTTTGTAGCTATCAGTAATGTAAGGATCATGATATGGTAAGATTACCCTGGGTTACCCATGGGACCCAATGTAAGAGGCATGCAAGAGTCAGATTTGAGGAGAAGGTGATCTGATAACACAGCAGAGACTGGAGTGATGCACTCTGGAGATGGAGGAAGGGTTCATCTTGCCCTTTTCAGTTTCTGGTGACCACTTGTATTCCACCAGCCAAGGAAGTCAAGTGGCTACTAGAAACTAAAAAAGGCAAAGAAATGAATTCTTCACTCAGAATCCCCCGAAGGAAGCAGCCCAGCCAACATCTTGACCTTAGCTTTGTGAAATCGATTTTGGACATCTGACCTGCAGAACCATAAGATAATACATTTGTGTGGTTTCTTTTTCTTTTCTTTTCTTTTCTTTTTTTTTTTTTTTTTTTTTGAGACAGAGTCTTACTCTGTCACTCAAGCTGGAGTGCGCTGGTGCGATCTCAGCTCACTGCAACCTCCGCCTCTCGGGTTCAAGTGATTTTTCTGCCTCAGCCTCCTTAGTAGCTAGGATTACAGGTACATGCCACCATGCCCGGCTAACTTTTGTATTTTTAGTAGATATGTGGTTTCACCATTTTGGTCAGGCTGGTTTCAAACTCCTGACCTCATGATCTGCCCACCTCAGCCTCCCAAAGTGCTGGGATTACAGTCTTGAGCCACAGCGCCCAGCCTAATTTATGTGGTTTTAAGTTGCTAAGTTTGTGGTAGTTTGTTAGAGCAGCAATAGGAAATTAATACAGTTCTCTATATAAGATAAAAATTAGCATATTTCTTTTCTCCTTCCACCGCCAAGATTTAGCCAATGTATTTCTTAGTTTTTACCTTTGAACTGTGAAGCATGTTTATGATTTAAATACTTGATTTTGCAACTTCTTGTGATACTTTTGATTCCCAGACATTACAAATTAGGCAATTAGCAAAACTATGCCACTTCACACTTTTTTTGCTACCTTCTCTTTCATATTCATATACTAGTATATGTATCATTTCCAGATTTTCAAGGCATATACATTTCCATTATAATCTGTCACATTAATTTTCATTTTTTTAATCTTAGTTTTACAGTTACATATTATCAGTGCTCACTGCTGTTACCTTTGCTCTGGCTTCCTTAGCCAATTTATGTTTTATTGAAGTTTTTCCAGCGTTACTTTTTTAAATGGCTCAGGAAACAGTGTTTTCTGAACTTTTATATATTAAAACCTATTTTAAAACATATCTAGTTTGGCTAGATAGAAAATTATTTGCTCACACTTTCTTTCCTTGAAGATCTTGTAGGCATTGCTTCCCTTTCATCTGGCTTTATATGTTGCCATGGAGACGTGAATTCAGCTTACCTGCATTTCCTCTTATAAAACTTGATCATTTTCTCAACTTTTCATAGATTTTAAAATTATCTTTTAAAGTCCAATAAGTATACGTGACTATTTCTCAATATTGATCATGTTAGACCAATTTTTGTCATTTCAAATTGTAAAATTCTGCCTGTGTGGCAGAGACTTTCAGAGCTTTGAAGCATGGAATATGATCCTGATGTCACCCTTCACCATGAGAACTTCCTGCAGGTAGGTACTACAGGAAAGCAAAAGTCACTGATGAATAATCAAAAAGAAAAACTAAAAGAAAATGTATATAAAACAAAAATTATAGAAAAATAACAGATATAAAAGAAAAACAAAATTGTATCTCTCTCTCTCACACACACACATACACAGCACAGCTCCACCTGTGCAAGAGCTCTTCTAGTAGGCTCAGCAGCTGAGTGGCAGCTCCTGTCTCCCCCAGCTCCCTGGATAGAAGACCTAGTCCTACTGATTCAGCAGCCAGGGAACATCAACAGATTCTATTTCATACAACTTCATCTTGTGGAAATCCTGTACCAGGAGGATGGGAGAAGCCAAGAAAGGCTCCTATTCACCCACTGTCAACTCCCACGCCATAGGGAATACCTGAGCAGAGAAGATAAGGAAGAATGAAATTTGCTTTTCCTGCACAGCTCTATGTTTCTGAGAGCTGTTCTGGTTTTCTCAGCAATGAAGTGGTAGTTCCTTTCTTCCCCAGCTTTCTGGGGTGGAAGAACTATTTGGGGTAGCTTCAGCAGCCTGTGAACATTGGCAGATCTCAAGTTCCTCAAAGGTTGTCTGCAGGAAATTCTTACTGGGCAATGGCAGCACCAGTGGCAGCACTAACTCCTAACCTTCCCCCTTCCCCACTCCCCACACCCATGCAGCTCTAGCCCATAAGGAGGATCTAGATGGAGGAGCTGGTGAAGAGTGAATCCTCATCCCCACTGCAGCCTACCTTCTGCTCCATGGTACAGAAGTTCTTCCTCAGGGAGGGTCAGAACAAGACCCAAAGGTGAACAATACCCTACCCTGCCATGGGACCTGGCTATATTTGGATCAGACAATGGAACAATTTATGTCCCAGGACAATGTAAAAATCAATAAAGCAATCAGTAGCAATTAGTGAAAGCTGCCAGTTGGAGGTGATACCACAGAGAAGAACAAAAGGTAAATGGGGAAATTAGTGGAAAAAAACAAAGAGAGCCCAACCAAAACCAGAGTCATGTCTGATGGTCGGGAAGATTATGTGCTTGCCCAACACTAGCCTCTGAGAATGACCAGAGAGGGAATCTCTGAGCTCGAAGTCCTGAGTTAAATATAGGGCAAAACTAGTCTCTAAGCCACATATGGCTCCAACCATATTTGAATAATATGTTGGAAGTAAGAGCTCAGAGTCACCAAGAGAACAAGCACTCAAACAGATCATTTCTCAGCAAGGTAAAGTTTACTTCTGCAGAAGGGTGCTGCCTGCATCAGTCACGATCACAAGAGCACCCCGAACAAAGGAGAGAAGGGTTTTTATCCCTAACACAGCTTCTGTTTCTGTGTCCTTTCTCCACTGGCTGGAGTCAGACCACACAATCTAAACTATCCCAATTGGCTAATACCTGAACTTTTCCAAATGGGGTGAATGCACAATTTGTGAAAAGAGGAGGAGAGGGAGAAACTGTTGGTTACTAAGGTGGGAAGGATTGTCTACAGAACAAGTACAAAGTATGTCTGGGCATGTCAGGGCACAGCTAGTTACAAATTAAGCTGAGAAACAAGAAAGAATGGAGAAGGTGGGTTACAGTTCAGGACTAGTGGGAATAGTGGTTTACAGAGAAGTAACTGGGGGTAAGAACATACAAGGAAGTTGATACCAAAAACAAAGAACAAGGAAGTTTCACCTTTGAAGAGGAACTCACTGTACCTGACAACTTCCCCTCTTTTGATTTTTAGAATTATTCTTCTTCAAATTTGTCTAACATATTTTGACTTTGCTGTTCTTCTTGATTTTCTAAAAGTAACAGTTTATCTGAATAAGGTGGAGGAGAATTGGAGAAGGTTTTAGTGAGAAGTATTTCAGCAAGTTTTTGCACCAATCCACAGACACAGGGTATAATGCAGCATCCTACAAGAATAAGTACACCTCCTACAATTGCAAGGGAGGTGAGGATTGAGATCATGAGTCCCTTCCATTTGCCAAACCCCCTTTCCATTAAACTAGTGAAGGGGTCATATATTCCAGAATTCTCAGCTAACTCGGTGGGTAAGGTAGTGAGACCTTGTAGCACCTTTGTTATGGTTGCATCGGGGGCAGTGTTATTAGGGATGAAAGTACAGCCTTGGGTCCCAATCAGGATACATACTCCACATTTTTCAGCTAATATCATATCAAGGGCTATCCTATTCTTCCAGGCCATCTGGCTGGTAGGGCCTACTTGTTCAGCTGGCATCTCTTATGTAACTGAAAAATCACTGTTGATTATAGTAAGTGTAATTTATCCAATCTACATTCTTGTTTATAGTTGGTCACCAGAATAATGCAGATTCAAATCCTGCAGCTAGTTGATTTCAGGCTTTAAATTCATTTGGCACCCCTCATGGAACTCCGATGGCATCTACATAAACAGGGTCAAAAGACCCATGAGGGGTACTTCTTTTTTTTGTGATTTTCTTTCCTGTTTGGTTGATGAAACGCCAGGGTAAAAGGGACAGCCAATTGGACTAAAGCACAAGTGCTTCTCCATTTACTCTGACAGAGTACCCAATAGTGGTCCACCGCAATACCACCACACAGCCCCTAGGGAAAAAGCAAGGGCAGCTTGACTAGTAAGCTCCTGGAAAGGCTTGGTTTCACTGAATTCTTTTAGGTCTCTGAGGGAGGTTAATCTTTCCCCCTGTCGTGAGAGACATGAGATACAATTAACATCAGAAGCTGGAGGCCATATGGCCCTCGGGGCTGACCCACAGAGCCTTTAACTTCAGGGAATAGCAGTGAGAGATTCTTGCATGCCTCATTGCCCCAGGCTGTGGGGTTTTGAAAGAGACTCACCATGCAGCTCATGCCTAGTCGGTCAGAAGACCACCCAAGTGGGAAGGGGACTATCTGGGCCTCTGGCCTCACTGCCACACAAGCATAAACTGCCGCTTTTGTTTAACGTGTGAACAGAATATTTAATCCATTCCGGCCAGGTATTTGCATCATGGTATCCTGTTTCAATTGCTAAAGTTTTTTTAAAAATCTTTAACTTCTACAACGTCTACTATAGTTTTGTCATTGGGTACGGAAAGAACAGCTGTTTGATTGGAAGAAGGTTCAGAAGGAGGAGGAAGGGAAGGGGGTAGAGGAGCAATGAAGTGCATCTCAAAGGATACTATAGCGTCTATTCCAGGAACATCAGCTCCTAGGCCATAGAAGCAACCTAGAGTAGGGTTAGTGTTGGTAGAGGTGGGGAAAGTAATAGAGATTTGCACAAGGTTACATTGTTGGAGTTTACAATTAGAGGGAGTTGTCTCTTGGGTAAAGTGGATGTAAGGCTCTAGGTTAGTGCAGCCTCCTCCTGGAGAGGTCCAGCCTTGATACTTGAAGGTCCAGACCACATCTCCCCAGCCAAAATAGAACTTCCAATAACTGCAACTGCCTTGTGCTTGTTTGGTGCAAGAGTCACTCTTATAGGCAGTTTTATTTATCCTGGAAGGGCAAAGGTACTTTTCTAAAGTGGCTAGCTTCCTTTGGCTTTGGAGATCTCCACAGGGCATAAAAAGTCAAGCATCAAATGTAATGGTTTGAGGGGAACTAGACCTAATTATATTAATAATAAGATGTGAGGTAGCTGGGGAGAAGAGGAAAAGGAGGAAGAGACAGATTAAACTGTTCTTTTCAACATTACTGTAGTTGGGGTGGGTCTGGAAGTAGATGGTGCTCTTTTGACCTGGGTGTAATGAGTCCAACCCTTTTCACTGGTCCAGACTGTTGTTTCAGTTATTAGAAGCACTAAATAAGGTCCTTCCCATGTAGGTTTGAGCTTTCCTTCTTTCCAACTTCTGATGAGGACGTTATCTCCAGGCTGGTGGTGGTGAACCAGGAATTCAAGGGGTGGGGTCCGTGTCAGGAGACCTTAAATCCTAAGGGAGGAGAGGGTGGAAGGCAAACCTAATATGTAATTCTTGAGAAATTGGTCTTTTGTTTCATAAGCAGGAAGGCCAGTAGTAGAGTTTAGGTAAGGCAACCCATAAAGCATTTCATAAGGGGATAGGCCTATATCTTTTCAGGGGTCAGTTTGGACTCTTAACAAGGTGATAGGAATGCATTTTGTCCAAGGTAGCTGGGTTTCTAAAATCGGTTTTGTTTAAATGGGTCTGGAGGGTTTGATTCATTTTGTCTACTTTCCCTGATGAGGGTGGATGCCATGCATGGTGTATGATATTCCCATTTTATTCCTAATGCTTGACTTAGCTTCTTAATGATGAGGGCAGTGAAATGGGTCCCATTGTCTGAATCAATATTCTCTATTAAACCAAACCTTGGTAGGATATGTTCTAACAGGGCTTTGACCACATTGTTAGCTGTTGCACTTGAAAAAGGGATAGCCTCTACCCAGTGGGTGAGATGATCTACTATGACTAGTAAATATTTAAGGTGGCCTATTGAGGGTAGTTCAGTGTAGTCAACTTGGACACTTTGGAATGGCCTCAATCCTGGGTTTCTTCCCCTGAATGGTCTTTAAATTTTATTTATTGGTTTTTATGCATACTATACAACTATCTGTGACTTGCCTGGCAAGAGTGTAGATTCCTATACATCCATAAACTCTAAGAACTGCATCACACATCACTTGAGGATCCCAATGAGTTCCCTGATGAAGTTGTGATAGTATTTCTCTCATGAGAGGTTTAGACAATATTTCCCTTCTGTCTGGTAGTACCCACTTTCCCTCTATGTTTTCCTTAGCTCCTAATTTTGTTAGTTTTTCTTGGTCTGCATAAGAGAAGATGGGGGTTGTGTTTGGAGGGGGAAGATGAGGGGTTAGGTGGAAAATGGGTACAGCTTGGGAAGAGGCAGCTTCATTGGCTATTTGGTCAGCTAGATTATTTCCTTGACTTTCAAAAGAAGGGCTTTTTTGGTGTCCTCACAGTAGGACATGAACAACAGTTCTTTCTTCTGGCAGCTGGAGATTATGTAGCACTTGTATTAATAACTCTTTGTGGACTAGGTTTTGACCTTTACTGTTAATAAGGCCTCATTCAGTCCAGATTTTTCGAAAGGTATGGACTACATCAAAGGCATACTTGGAGTCAGTGTAAATTGTTCCTTCCAGATTTTGTAGAAACTTTAAGGTTTGATTTAGGGCAAGTAGCTCACACATTTGGGTGGACCAGTCATTTGGTAATTTTCCTGATTCTATTTCTGTGAGGGTGTTCTTGTCAACTATGGAGTACCCATTATGCCTTTTTCCTTCAACAAACTGGGAAGAGCCATCTACAGAAAGGTGATGCCCTGTTTGGAAAGACGTTTCACTTAGGTCTAGTCTAACTTTGGTTTGATAACTGATTTGATCTAAACATTTGTGCCCATGGTTCTCTGGGTTTGGATTCCCTGTTAAGAAGGCAGCAGGGTTAAGTGAATTGTTAAGTGGTTAAGGTTAAATCATCCTTTTCTAATAATGTAGCCTCATACTTTAAAATCCTTGAGTCAGCAAGCCACCTTCCTGCCTTCTGATTAAGGATAGTTTTGAACGAAGTACACCAGATGGAGTATAACAAACAGAGGAGCAAGCTGCTCGTGAGTTGATTAAAAAGGTGAAGAAGTGGGTCCTCCCTCTAAATTTATCAAGGGCTCTTGGTGGGACTCGATATAAAAGAAACAGGGCCCCTGACCTCCCTATTCCTCCTCAAAGGCCATAAAGATGACTTTTTTTTTCTTTTTCCCATTCAGGACATTCTCTTTTGAAGTGACCTGTCCTTCCACGTTTGAAACATTTGTTTGCCCTCTTTCTCTCCCTGTTTTTAAGTACCCTTGCTTTGCTTTTTCATACTCTTTATATGGCCTTAGTAGGGGCTTAGTTCTTTACAAGTTTTGGCGCCTTGGGTACTTTGTTCTAGAGCACACAGTATGATTTTTGCCTTTTGCTTTGCTTTTCTTCATCCCTTCTTACACATACTTTTTGGGCCTCCCTCTGAAATTTCTCTGTAGGCCAATCTTTCCAGTTCTCTATTTTTTTGTAATTTCTTCATGATATCTGGCCAACTAGTAACAAAATGGAGCTTTAACATTCCCCTGCCTAAGGGGATCCTCTATGTCTAAGCCTGCATATGTTTTTCACCTTTTCCTTGAGTCTGTTTAAAAACTTGGCCAGGCACAGTGGCTCACGTCTGTAATCCCAGCACTTTGGGAGGCCAAGGCAGGCAGATCATAAGGTCAAGAGATGGAGACCAGTCTGGCCAAACACAGCCCACATGGTGAAACCCCTTCTCTACTAAACATACAAAAATTAACTGGGTGTGGTGGCGTACACCTGTAATCCCAGCTACTCAGGAGGCTGAGGCAGGAGTATCGCCTGAACCTGGCAGTGAGCCAAGATTGTGCCACTGCCCACAAGCCTGGTGACAAAGGGAGACTCTATCTCAAAAAATAAATAAATAAATAAACAAACAAACTCATGGGCCCTTCACCTTTTCCCTGCTTTATATTAAATAGTCAGAAAATATTTTGGGTTTGAGGTACTGATTCCCAAATCCCTTTAACTATCAGTTCCCTAAGGTCCTTCATGTTTTCTCAGTGTTTCCTTGAGTTTATGGGGCTCAATCTCTCTTACTAGAGATTTATTGCACACTTTCCCTGGAGGCTCAACCCTACTACTGGAGGTTTCTTGCACTCCTTCATTCTGGAAGTTTTAGGTGTTTCCCTGAGTTTCTTAAGTCATGGGGCTCAACCTATCTTACCAGAGATTTCTTGCACCCTTTCCCTGGAGGCTCAACCCCCCTACTGGAGGTTTCTTTCACTCCTTTTCTTTCGCTTCATTTGTCTCTGGCCACTTCCCTGGGGGGAATTGAAGTCCCTCTTAGCATGGGCATGTCAGTATAAACCCCATGAGAGGAATCTGTCATAAGCCATATGAGGTGACTATGGAACTGCAGATCAGGACCACATTGCTTCGCACTCAATTGTGTGTCTCACTCATATACTTTCTACCTTCAAGATGTCCCAACCACCAAAGAATACTTCACTGCCCCCACAATTTTTCTTACTTTGGTCTGTGCACAGAGTTGCTTGGTCACCATAGTATCTGTAAGCCTTTCTTCCCATGTTGCTGAGAGCCCAGGTTTATTCATCACACTGGGAGGGTCTCGAGCCCTCACTTCTGAGGCCACTGCAACGAAGCAGCGGGATGCGTCTCCTCACAAGAGGGGACTGACCCTTTCCCTGAGGAGAATGGGATTCTGGACGAGCCCCCAAATTGTTGGAAATGAGAGCTCGAAGTCACCAAGGGAACGAGCACTCAAACAGAGAATTTCTCAGCAAGGCAAAATTTACTTCTGCAGAAGGGTGCTGCCTGCATCAGTCATGATCGCACAAGCACCCCAAACAAAGGAGAGAAGGGTTTTTGTCTCTAATGAAGCTTCTGTTTCTGTGTCCTTTCCCCATTGGCTGGAGTCGGACCACACAATCTAAACTATCCCAATTGGCTAAGACCTAAACTTTTCCAATTGGGGTAAATGCACAATTTGTGAAGAGAGCAGGGGATGGAGAGACTGTTCATTACTAAGGTGGAAAGGGTTTTCTACAGAACAAGTACAAGGCATGTCTGGGCATGTCAGGGTGTGGCTAGTTACAAATTAAGCTGAGAAACAAGAAAAAATGGAGAAGGTGGGTTGCAGGTCAGGACTAGCAGGAATAGTTGTCTACAGAGCAGGTAACTGGGGGCGAGAAGGTACAATGAAGTTGAATCTGTAAACAAAGAACTAGGAAGTTTCACCTTTGAAGAAGAACTCACTGCACCTGACAATTTAATGTATGTTCTCAAACAAAAACAGAATTAAATTATGTGATAGCCATAAATGTTTAAACTTTCATCATAGAAATTAGAAAAAGAAGAGCAAACAAAACTCCAAGCTAGTAGAAGGATGGAAACAATAAAGGTTAGAGCTGATATAAATGGAATAGGAATTCTAAAAACACTACAGAAAATCTACAAAACCAAAAGTTGGCTCTTTGAAAAGAAAAATTGACAAAGTTTAGCCAAATGATGCCATCAAGAAAGTGAAAAGAAAAGTCATCAAAATGGAGAAATTATCTGTAATTTATATACCTGATAAAAGACATATCCAGAATATACAAAGAACAATTACAACTCAATAATCATTTTAAAAGTAACTCAGTTTTTCAACAGGCATAGGATCTAAATAGGCAGATCTCTGAAAAAGGTATACAAGTGACCAATAAATACATGAAAAGATGCTCAACATCAGTAGTCACTAGGGAAATGCATGTCAGAACCACAGTGAGATCATACTAGACACCCACTACAATGGCTACAATAAAAAATATAGACCATAAAAGTGTTGGAAAAGATGTAGAGAAATCATAACCCTCATACATTGCTGGTCCACTTGGAGCAACAGTTTTGGAGTTCTCAAAATATTAAATATAGAGTTGCCATATGATCCAGAAATTCCTGTCTTCGTTATGTCCAAAAGAAATGAAAACCTGTATCTACACAAAAACCTATACACTAGTATTCTTAGCAGTATTATTCATAATAGCCAAGAGTGGAAGCAACCAAAACATCTACCAACTACTGAGCAGATGAATAACATGTTGTATGTCCACACAGTGAAATATTATTCAGCCAAGAAAAGAGAAAAGAATGTAGTATTAACGAATAGATGGTACTGCATGGATGAACCTTGACAACGTCATGGTAAGGGAAAGAAGCCCATTGCAAAAGACCACATATCACATGATTTCATGCACATGAAATGCCCAGAACAGGCAAATCTATAGAGACAGTGAGGACATCCATGGTTACCTAGGTCTGGGAGTGGAAGATAGTGAATGATTATGAATGATACAGGATTTCCTTCTGGGGTGATAAAAATGTTTTAAAATTAGATTGTGGTGATAATTGCATAACTCAGTAATATACTCAAAACACTGTATTTTGCACATTAGGTGGTTGAGTTGTATGTTATGTAAATTATAGCTCTATAAAGGTGTTAAAAAAGAAAATTACCATAATAAAAGGAGACAGAATGTCTCCAGTATCTCCCCAGGAAGAAGATAAAGGCTGTGTCTTCTTACTACAATTCTCTAGGTAATATGGTGGGCTAACAGTGCAGTTAGCCCAATAGTTAGAGGAAGAAAGTCTCAAAAGGATGTAAGTTGTCTCTATGGGATATTAAAGAAAACAAGGAACAAAGGGAGGCAGAACAGCCCAAGTGTTAGCAGACACATACCAGCTAATTCAATACCCTGTGGATTTGGAAGCATGTCCCTACTGCAGCTATGAGTGCATCAGACTACCATAGCAGGAGCAGCCACACCCTTTGTGCTGATTTTATATGCACTCAGCAACCTTTTCTTCATATTTCACTTCCCCTTTATCCTTTTCTACAGGACAAAAAGGCACTGATCACTCTAAGAAGAAAACTACCACTCATGTTACAATTGAATATCTTATTATAGAAGAGTACATTTAATTTTCTTATTGACCAGTGTGTTGTGAGCCTGCTGATTATAAGTAGGTTGTTGAGACTGGGTCCCTGAGATTATGTTTCTGGACTCTTGAAGCCAAAGACCAGACTGTGGATCATAAACGTAACTCCACTTCATGAAGTTTCTAGGAATCTAGCTGTATGATTGACACTTTTTAATTTGATATTGTAATCAAACTGTAACAGTTGTATTCCCTGACAACAACTTTTAAGAAATAATCACCTGTATTAAGTAAGAGAAATAATTGGGTAATTCTAAACACTGGGCCCTACTAATGGTAAATATTTAGGCCCAGGAATCAAGCAGCAGTTGAAGAATCTTTGTCTTTAAGAAACCTTATTTAAATGTGTCAAGATAACTGAAATTCAGGTCAACATAAGCATCAAAAGTACATTTAAATATAACTATTTTTGTGTCAGTCTAAATTTGCCCAATTATTTCTTTCAATTGCAGATCAGGTAGAGAAAATAATTATATTAGGTACCCCTTAAAATGTACATTACATCTCTGTTCTTACTGTAAAAAAAAAGAAGTTTCAGAATATTGTTCTCTTTATATCTGTATTCAATTTTCTGACATAAGCCATCTACCACAACAAGGCCAAATTTTATAATAGGTCCACAGTGCCATATAGAAACCCTTGGGCCCTCATGCTTTTGAACCTAACATTTTTCAAATTTCAGAAAACTAATGCAGTGCATATGCCATGTTTTACATGATTTCTTCAGGGAGGTCTGAGATGGCACTCTTGTAATCCAATATTAATGGTAATCAATGTATTGACTACTCTTGTAATCAATCATTAATATGGCACCAAACTGAGATAAAGACTCATATTACTTCAGACCAGATTTTGCCTCCCTATAAATTTACTGAAATTTTCTGGGGGAAAAAAATTGATTTTCAGAGCTTTCTGCTTTTGGAATCATGAATATATGATTCTAGATGTGTAATTTAAATGATTATGTCACCTCAATAAGAGAACTAATAAATTTGTCATGGAATGAAGGAAAGGAGAACAGATGTAATCCTTCAGGTCTAATAAGAAATTATATATAATTCTCTTACTTTCTCACCATCCCAGTCCACCCTCACATTCATGCCAGAATCAAGCAGGATGACATACTTTACAGATGTCACTTAGCTACACAGTATCATGAATTTAACATAGGATTAAATCTCTTTCTCTCTGTCTTCTTTCTCTCCCCCAGGATTTTGTCAGTAGTATGGATTGGGACCAGCCTCATGTGAGATCCAGAAGTAGGAAGGACTGGAAAAGAGCTTCTGATGGACACATAACTCCTGCTACATCATATAGATTGACAGAACATATAAATATAAATAATCATATTTTATCGCCCGATTTAAGCATTATATTTTATTGATAGGTGTTTTAGAAAACAAGATTTTATAAAGCTTTCCCAGATGGCAGAATTTAGAGAAAAATATTTCACATCAAAATTCAGGGACTTCCTCCATAAAAATAGCACCGTTTAGCTCTAAAGCAAAAGACTGCATTTCAGTTTGTTCATGACATACAGTGGGTGGACAGGTAAGAAACCAAGTCGGTAACTGCTTGATTTACATTTTTGTAGCCATTATAAACAAGACTGGTTCAGATTTTGATTTGATGACTAATTTTTTTTTTTTTTTTTTTTTTTTTTTGCAAAGGGAAATATTTCATTACTCACACCAGAATTCAGTTCTAAGAATTTTCTTGCATGTAATGTTTTCCAGTGTTTCAGTGTGACTTCCACTGTCTTTGACCCTAGAGAAAACTCTCATGGTGAAGCACAGGGCTTCCTGCAGAAGGCTCGTATGGAGACACTGGTACCAATACTGCTATGAAACACATTCAATGCATGCTTTAAAATTCAAGTGACCAACATTCCTTTTAGCCATATTTGCTTATGATCCTGGCCTTTTATCTGGCAGGGATATTAACAAAAACTTAGTTTTGGAATAATTTTAGTTTCTCTCTTAAAAATGGAAAACAGCTCAAGTCTGTACTTGTTTGGGTAGAAGATAGAATGTCTTATACAGAATTCATTCCATATAACAGCTCTCAGAATAAAGCAAAAGAAGAAGTCATTTCAATATGGAGTGTCATAGAAGTCATGGAAATTGATATCCAATATGCAATAAGAAATGTAGTGATATACAGATCATAGGATGATATTGAACTCTCCCATCTTTTTTCATTCCTTTGTCTAGAATTGCTGACAAATCAACATTTTTATCATACATATGCCAATATCTAGTTACAGATTAAATTTTTTGGATCTATGAGGGCAAAAGTGAGTTGCTGTAACTTTAAAGTAGGGACGTTAAGAAAGAAAAGAAAAGGAAAGAAGAAAAGACGGGAAAGGAAGAAATGAAGGAGGAAAGAAAGAAAAAGCAAAGAAAGAGGGAAAGAGAGAAAGGAAGGAAGGAAAGAAGGAAGGAAGGAAGGAAGGAAGGAAGGAAGGAAGGAAGGAAGGAAGGAAGGAAGGAAGGAAGGAAGGAAGGAAGGGAAAGAAGGACAGCAAGCCTTGACATATTTGGATTATGCTTATACCAAAAATATTGCCATTTCTCAAAAAAAAATTAAAACATTCCTTTTAGAATTCTATCCACAAATTTCTGTATATGAAGAAATGGTATGTTTTAGTATTTGGAAATGTACAGAAGTCACTTTTAGGCTTGTATAGTGAGTCAAATTAATCAGATTGTGTTTTGGATGTGCTATGGTTTAAATGTGTCCCTCCAAAATTTATTTGTGGTGATATTAGGAGATGGGGCCTTTTGGGAAGTAATTAAGCCATGTGAGCTCCGCTTTGATGAATGAATTACTGCCTTATGAAGGGGCTGGAGGTAACTAACTTAGGCCTTTTTCTCTAGCCCTTCTGCCTTCCACTACCTGAAGACACAGCAATAAGGCACCATCTTAGAAGCAGAGAGACGGGACTTTTACCAGACACCAAACCTGCTGGTGCCTTAATCTTGGATTTCAAACCTCCAGAACTATGAGAAATAAGTTTTTATTGTTTACAAATTACCCAGTCTGAGATATTTTGTTATAGCAGCACACATAGGCAAAGACAAAATGTTTTCATAAGCGTATTATGATGACATTTATAAAAGAGGAGTCCCAAAATGTTTTGAGCAATGACAAAATTTTGGAAATACGTGTGTGTATTAGTTGGAGTCCCATCAGGAAAACAGCAATCACTCTACATATCTTAAAGGATATTTAATCCAAGGAGTTGGTTATGTAGCCAATGGAAGAGCTGAAGACACAAACAGGAGACCAAAATAGAACCAGAGAATAGCAGGGAATTGTACCAGCTCTGGGACTGGAGGGCTGTGGGGGAAATGGAGTTCATAGGGTCCAGGCAGAATCTTGGAACATCTGACAAGAGATAAAACCACCGGAGTGATGCAGCAGGGAAAGGGAGGCACCAGTGTGAGCTCAGACCAGAGAGGGAAGGACTGGCCAAGGGAGCTGGAGCCACAGCGAGGTGTAGCTACTGCTGGAGATGCTGCTCAAAGTAAAGGCTGAGGAAGGAACACTCTGGCCTCTTTAACCCTCTCACACCAAGCTTTTCCAGGACTCCTGTTGATTGAGCTCCTGGGAAACCAGAAAGAGGTGAAATACGGAACTGCACGTACGTATTCCTGGCAATACAGTGCAAATGGAGGGTGCAGATTATAGCTGAGAGCAAACCAGTAAGTGTTAGCTGCTAAAGTACACTTAAAAAGAAGATTTATGTGGAATTTGGTATTTCTCTATGTCTCTTCATTTGTTCCTCAGATAACTGAGCACATTCTGCATTCAGGCACAATTTCAGGCTTTAGGAGGAAAAACACCATCTCCTGCTTCACAAAGCTTCCCTACTAATGAGGAAGACAGGCAAGAAACAAGAAAACACATAAATAAACACAGAACTGTAAGACAAAACAAAGTGTGTGATTGGGCAAAGACCCCTTTGAGGTCTTCACATGTGAACTGAGGTTGGCCAGGCAAGCAGTACTGAGCTGTGGGGGAACTCGGCAGCCTGAGCATTCCAACTAACAAAGCTGCAGTGCCTCTGGAGCACCACTGTGAGGGAGGACAGAAGGGTGGGAGATGAGGCTGGAGGGCTAGATGGCATAGGGCCTTGGAGGCCTCATTGATGTGTCCTGTCCTAAGGGTAATGAGAGGCCCATAGAAAATTTCTTTATAGCAATGCAAGAATGGCCTAATAGAATGGGGGTTCCATTTACTGAAATGGGGAGGATGGGATCTTCTAACTCTTCATTGTTGAAATGTCACTGAGAGGCTGCTTTGGATATGTTAATGTATGAATTATTCCTCAACAGCCAAGTGAAAGTATTTTATGCCATTTCATTAATAGAATTATACTAATCAGTGGAAATAAAGCTAGATATATAAATAAATTTAGGCAGCACTAACATTTCGATGGTAACATAAAGCAATAGGATTAGGTATGATCACCAAAAGAGAGGTCGTAGATAGATTTCATGTCCCCCTGGAAGAAGCATGATTGACTTATATTAAAAATTCAACATAAAAACCTCTTGTCTGAGGGATGCATGGGACACCTTTTGGAATAGATGTTTCCATATCTGAATTTCTTTCTATGGGTACTTTGAAGAGCACTAATTGAAGGGACTTTGGGCATTTGTCAAATGGAAAATATACTGACAACTTGCCACTTAGATTCTTCTTCCTGTCATTTTCAAGACTTCTTGTCTTTTTCAGGACTTTCATTCAATTTGGAAAATTTTCAGTCATTATTTCTTCGAATTTGCTCTACCCTTGATTTCCTCCTTCTCCTCCTCAATGACACAGATGTTACTCCAGTGACACAGATGCTACTCCAGTGACACAGATGCTACTCCAATGACACAGATGTTAATCCAGTGACACAGATGTTACTACAGTGACACAGATGTTACTTCAGTGACACAGATATTACTCCAGCAACACAGACATTACTCCATAGACGTTACTCCAGTGACACAGAAGTACTCCAGTGACACAGATGTTACTCCAGTGACACAGACATTACTCCAGTGACACAGATGTTACTCTAATGACACAGATGTTACTGCAGTGACACAGACATTACTCCAGTGACACAGATGTTACTCCAGTGACATAGATGTTACTTCAGTGACACAGATGTTACTCCAGTGACACAGATGTTACTCCAGTGACACAGACATTACTCCAGCAACACAGACATTACTCCACAGATGTTACTCCAGTGACACAGACAGTATTCCAGTGACACAGATATTACTCCAATGACACAGACATTGCACTTTTTGACTACATCCCATACCTCTTGCACACTTTGTCCTGTTTTGGCCCATTCTATTGTCTCCTTTTCTTTCTTTTGGATATATTTAATATACCTGTCTTCCTGTTTACTTATGCTGTTTTCTACTGTGTCCAGTGTGCTGTTAAATGCATTCAGTGAGTTCTTATTTCAGACATTAATTTTTCAGTTATAGAATGCTCACTAGATTCTTTTAACAGATTTTAATTCTTTGTTGAGATACTCCTTTTTAAATTCATTTTTTGTCCAGATTTTGCTCTATTTTATTTGACATATTAATGTCAATCATACTAAATTCTTGTCTTTTATGTCCAAAATCTGAGTCATTTTTGGTATCCTTTGACTGACAGATTTATCATTTGATTATTGGTCACAGTTTCCCGCTTATTTACATTTCTAGTGATTGAATGCTCGATATTATGGATGACACATCATGGAAGCTATGCAAAACATTATCCTCCTCTAAAGAGGGTTAAACTTTGTTCTAACAGGCAGGTAAATTACTGACAGATCACCTATATACTGTCAGGCTAAGGCAGCCTGAATGTGGTTTTGTGTTTATTGCTTAGTTATAACTTTAACTCCTACTGTGTGATCTTTTCACCTGAGAGTGGTCTTTCTGGGGTCTCAAGTGAAGGCCTGGGATAAATATCTCCCCCAAAGGTCTCGCCATGCTAAGCTGGAACTATAATGTCTCCAAAATATACTACACAGTTAGAGTAACTAAAACAGCATGGTACTGGCATAAAAACAGATACCTACACCAATGGAACAGAATAGAAAGCCTAGAAATAAACCCACACATTTACAGCCAACTCATTTTTAACAAAGGCACCAAGATTATATATTGGGAAAAAACAGAAAACTGGACATTAACATGCACAAGAATGAAATTAGACCTCTATCTCTCACCATATACAAAAATCAAGTTAAAATGGATTAAAGATTTAAACATAAGACCTGGAACTATGAATCTACTAAGAGAAAACACTGGGGAAACACTTCAGGACATTTGTCTGGGCAAAGATTTCTTGAGTAAGATCTCAAAAGCACAGGCAATCAAAGCAAAAATTAAAAAATGTAATGACACCAAGCTAAAAAGCTTCTGCACAGCAAAGAAAACAATCAACCAAGGAAAGAGGCAACCTACAGAATGGGAGAGAGTATTTGCAAACTATTTATGTGATAAGAGATTCATAACCAGAGTACATAAGAAACTCAAACAACTCAATAGCAAAAATCAAATAATCCGATATTTTAAAATAGGCAAAAGATCTGAATAGATATTTCTCAAAAGGAGACATTCAAATGGCCAACAGGTATATGAAAAAAAATGCTCAGTATCACAAATCATCAGGGAAGTTCAAATTAAAAGCACAATGAAACCGAGTTAAAATGGCTATTATAAAAAAAAAGAGAGAGAGAAAATAACACATTCTGGCAAGGATGTGGAGAAAGAGGAATCCTCATGCACTGTTGGTGTAAGTGTAAATTAGTACAGCCACTGTGGAAAACATTATGGAGCTTTCTCAAAGAAACAAAAGTAGAACTACCCTATGTCCCAATAATCCTACTGCTGGGTATATTTCCAAAAGACAGAACATCAGTATATCAAAGAGATATCTGTACTCCCATGTTCATTGCAGCACTATTCACAACAGCCGGAATAGGGAATCAACCCAAGTGTCCACCAGCGAATAAACGGTTAAAGAAAATAGGGTATGTATATGTATACACACACGAAGAACTATCATTCAACCATAAAAAAACCAAAAATCCCGTCATTGGCAGCAATGTGATGGACCTGGAGGACGTTATATTAAGTGAAATACTGCAGACACAGAAAGACAAACACCACATGTTCCCACTCATATGTGAGACCTGGAAAGCATTGATCTTATGGAAATAGGAATAGACTGGTTGTTACCAGAGGCTATGAAGGGGAGGGATGAAGAGAGGTTGGTTGATAGGTACAAAAATACAGCGAGATAAAAGGACTAAGATCTAGTGTTCAGTGGCACAATAGGACAACTGTTTATCATGTATTTCAATATAACCAGAAGAGAACATTTGGAATGTTCCCAACACAAAGAAATGATAAATATTTGAGGTGATGAATATCCCAGTTATGGACATTGATTATTACACATTCTACGCTTGTACCAAAATTTCACAAGTACCCCGAAAATATATACAACTGTAAGAATAGGTTAAGAGTTATATCCAATATGACATTCTGTGTCTTCTTGTTGTTGTAAGTTCATTTCCATTTTTGTGACTATTGATCTATTTGAATTCATAAAAAGTAGAATAAAAAAGAGAAATGCCTGCTCTCCAGGATCTCCGCCTGGCTCTCAGCCCCAGCAGCTGCTTTTCAGTGTACGCACACAGCAGAGTCACCCAGGCCCTGAGACATTCCCACTCACATGCTGAGCTCCCCTCTCTGTGGTGCACCCTCTTTGTGACTTTGCCTCCCAAATCTCAGTCACCTTAGTTCCTCAAACTCATCTCTGTCTCTTCTACCAGCAAGACCACTGCCTCCTTCCTGGGATCATTTTTCCCTCAGCAATGACCCAGAAATATGTCCACAAGGTGCAAGCCTGGGTGAATTTGGGGCTAACCTTGTGTGTCTCTGTGTTTTCAGCATTGCAAGCCAGACTTGATTGCTTTCTAATGCCTGCAAACTGTTTTTCTAAATGTGTTTTTCCAGATGTTACAGTTTTTTTTTTTTTTTAATGATAGGGTGGTAACTATGATTTCCATCTACTTTCTCTATGGCTGGCAATCTAGTTATGCTTTTATTGTTGATTTCTAACCTAATTCAATTTTGGTCTCAGAATGTGGTCTTTACACTATCAAATATTTGAAGTTTCCTGAAACATTTTTATGACCTAGTAGATAGTCAATTTTTATAAATAGTCCTTATGTGCTAGAAAATAATGTGTATTTGTAATGTGTGGCTATTGGAATCTACTAGTACCAACTATATTAAACTCACTAATTGTATTGTTCACATCATGTACATCATTATTAAATTTTTTTTGCCTGTTTTATGTATCAGTTACCGAAAGGAGCATGTCAGTTGTTTCTGTTTCTCCTTGTGGTTCTGTTCATTGTTCCTTGATGTGTTTTGAGGTATTTTCAAATTCTGAATAATTTTAGGATGATTTTAGTTCCCTGTGTATTCGACCTTTACTAACCACTCTTCAGTATCGCCTTATTCCTATTGATACTTTGACTAAAAGCCTAGTTTGTCTTTTATTAATGTAGCAACACCAGCTTCTCTTTTTTATCCTTTTACTTTAAACATTTTTGTGAACTTGTATTTTAGGTGTAGGCCTTGCAAGAACAGGTTAACAGTTAAATTTTGTTTTTATATCCAGTATGACATTCTGTGTCTTCTTGTTGTAGTGGTAAGTTCATTTCTATTTTTGTGACTATTGACCTATTTGAACTTATCTATCATTTTTTTTCTATATTTTCAGCTTTTCATGTATTCTCTTTTTTTTTTTTCCTTTCTTCTTTTAGACTGACTTGGATTTCAACATTTCATCCCGCAACCTCTACTCTTTCAGAAATTATTCCCGGTTTTGTCGTTTACTTGGTGGTTATCCTTAGACTATTAACATGCTCTAAAAATCAGGATGCTGGTAGGAAATTAATTGCTTATATGAGAACATTTCAATAACAGCACAGTCTGAGGCACAGTCAGGGTTTAGCTGGGTTTTATAAGGAACAGTAATCGATCATTGTCACACTTGGGTTTGAAAGGTCAAGGAAAGGAGAGTGGTTTCCAAACCCACAAAGGGTAGAGATAGCTGTGAGAGCTTTAAAAGAGGGTGTCTTGGGCTGGGCATGGTGGCTCACCCCTGTAATCCCAGCACTTTGGGAGGCCGAGGGGGGCAGATCATGAGGTCAGGAGATCAAGACCATCTTGGCTAACACGGTGAAACCCCGTCTCTACTAAAAATACAAAAAATTAGCCAGGCATGGTGGCGGTTGCCTGTAGTCCCAGCTACTCAGGAGGCTGAGACAGGAGAATAGCTTGAGTCGGGGAGGCGAAGGTTGCAAGGTTGCAGATCGCACCACCGCACTCTGGCCTGAGCGACAGAGCAAGACTGTCTCAAAAAAAAAAAAAAAAAAAAAAAAAAAAAAAAAAGAGGGTGTGTTACAGAAGCTGCCTTTGGAGAGCAAAGCAGCCACCTGGGATGACCCAGCAGAGGGAGCCCGGGAGTACATCCCGCTTCCTCACTCCCTTCTCACCTTCAGTGCCTCCCAGAGCAAACCCACGAAACAGGCACAACGGCCAGTCTTCCTGCCCAGAGCGGGACACGCCTGAGAGGATAACTGAAGAAGTCGAGCACACAAACATATCTGAAGCTAAAGTAAATCCACCACTCCACTCTCTCCCGAATAAAACAGGAATCCTAGAGCACATCAGTCCGACCACTTCATTGTAAATTAGTATAATATTGTTGTCAGCCTTTTACTTGCATTTTAACCCTCAAACTTCACATTGTTCCTTCTTTTACTCATGTATTGCTTTTTGCACCCTAAGCCAATGTCTTTCTTTCTCATACTCCTTCAAGAGTTCTTTCAGTGAGGGCCTGGTGGTTGCGAATGCCTTCAATTTTTGTTTGTTTAAAAATGTCTCTATTTTGTCCTTATTTTGTAATAAAACTTAGGCAAACCAAATAATTTGAAAGTGACAGTTATTTTCCCTGAGCCCTTTGCAGATATTATTACAATTGTTTCTGGGTAACAGTTGTAATAATTAATGTCTTTTAGTGAAGAATTAAAAGACATTAAAGTCTTTTAATGAAGTCAGCGCTGGTCTAATTGTTATTCCATTGTAGGCAGTCTGTCTTCTCTCTTCATCTGCTTTTAAGATCTTTGTCTTTTTCCTTTCAGCTGTTTAACTACAGCTTTCAGGTTTCTTTTAAAAAATCTATCAGTTTTTTTTTTTTAACTTCTCAGCCATGCTTTTCTTAAATATTCCCTCTTCTCCGCTTTCCCTATTCTTTCACTTCTGGAATGTTGATGAGTGTGTTTTAGACCATTGTTTCCCATTTACTATCTCTCTTAACTTCTCTGACGTATTTACCATTTTGTCATCTCTTAGTGCCATATCCTAAGTACTTTCAGATTTCTTTTCTAGCTTACCAATTCCCTCTAAGCTGTATCTAATCTGCTGCTTGAATTGTCTATTAACTTTATAATTTCATTGACTGATTTTTCATTTCTAAATCTTGTATTCTCTCATTGGAGAAAATCAGTCTTTTTGCGTGGTGGCTCCTGTTTGTAATCCCAGCACTTTGGGAGGGCAAGGTGAGTGGATCACCTGAGGTCGGGAGTTCGAGACCAGCCTGACCAACATGGAGAAAACCCTTCTCTATTAAAAACACACAAAATTAGCCATGTGCGGTGGCACATGCCTGTAATCCCAGGTACTCGGGAGGCTGAAGGCAGGGGAATTGCTTGAACCTGGGAGGTGAAGGCTGCAGTGAGCCGAGATCGCACCATTCCCAGCCTGAGCAACAAGAGTGAAACTCCATCTCAAAAAAAAAAAAAAAAAAAAGAAAAAGAAAGAAAGAAAGAAAAAATCAGACTTTTCTTATTTGATGTCCTTAACATTTTTATTTCATCCTTCATCGTATTAAAGATTTTATGAATGGCTTTATTTTAAGGTCCTCTGTTTGATATTACAGCATCTGTGTTCCTCGGAATCTTCCTCTGCCATTGCTGGATCCACTGCAGATGTTTTGTCATTTTGACTGTGAGGGCATGCCCTGCATAATTTTATAGAGGGTAATCCTAAACAAGATTGAATTGAGAGCATTTTCACCCTGTATTTTTTTTTTCCTACGGTATCCAGGACACTATCATTCTGGGGATATTTTAATTTAATCATTGACTTACAATTTTCTGGATCACGAAGGCAACATAATTAAAATTACAAGCAAATATAAGGGTATTTTCAAGGCTACACATTCTCCAGAGAGGGAAGAAAAAGTGTTTTCCAATCCAGAGCTATGGGCAAGACAGGCAAGTCATTTTGTCAGATCCTTTTGCCAGAGGGAAAATTTCTTCTGGCCTGAAGCACTGTCCTGCCCTCTGCTCTGAGCAGATCGCACCACTGCACTCTGGCCTGAGCGACAGAGCAAGACTGTCTCAAAAAAAAAAAAAAAAAAAAAAAAAAAAAAAAAAAAAAAAAAAAAGAGGGTGTCTTACAGAAGCTGCCTTTGGAGAGCAAAGCAGCCACCTGGGATGACCCAGCAGAGGGAGCCCGGGAGTACATCCCGCTTCCTCACTCCCTTCTCACCTTCAGTGCCTCCCAGAGCAAACCCACGAAACAGGCACAAGGGCCAGTCTTCCTGCCCAGGAGATGGCAGCCCTGCTTCCTGGAGATGGCAGCCCTGCAGCAGCTCACTGGAAAGGTGGGCTGGCTGAACGGACAGGATGATAGGTCTGCTATTCAGCTTTGGCACTCAACTAATCACCCCCTCAGGGCTGCATGGCCCTCTCCTCCTCAGCCCTGTAACCCCAGGGTCCCCTCTCCCTGGCAATGCTCCATGCTTGCTGTTATGCTCTGCCATGGCCCCTGTACACATCCTCACCTGCTGGCTTCCTCTGTGACCCACTGTCACCTGCATCCATTAGTTTATAAACTTCTGAAGACTCCTGTTGTGTTGCTGAGCAATGCTTTGTATTTACTCTACAAACAAGCATTGTTTCTATTATTTCATTTAGAGAGGGAAGACCAGTTTGTACTCAGTTCACCCTCTTGCAATGGAAATAACATTTTACATAACTGATGTATTATGTTTGGTCTTTTGCTTTAAAAGTCTAGAAAGTAAGTAATGTACTTAGTCATGATTCGGAGTAAAGATGGGAAAATGTAATACAGGAGGAAATGAAGTCTTGGGTGGGAAGAACACTGAACTGCAGCCACAAAACCTGAATTCTGCTTCTTGTTGAATCACAAAAGCACAGTGTGCCATTGTCAAGGTGATTTATTCTATCCTGGCATCAGTTCACTCAACTGTCAATAAGGTGGATTTTCTTAGATGCTCTCTAATGTGTCATCCTTTTCTAAACTTCTATAAATTTTAGCTACTTGAAAAATTTATGTATGTACGCTACATAACATTCCCTGAGAATGTTGAGTAAGAGAGAACACTAACTACCAATCTCATTATAAAGATTAGTATAAAGACCTTAATGTCTCCTACTACATCTCTTTTGATTTAAAAAGAGGAAAAAAGTTAAAGTTCTTAGATCATAGCTCAACATAGTTCTAAAGATTTTTATCCAGCTTGCTCAAGTATGACAGATCATTCCTGGTGATAACATAGGCAGCAAAATGCAGCTGGATGTAAAACCAATGAATAAGAATTCCCAGTTATGAGTTTGCCAAATAAGCAAGAAAGACTACAAGCCTTCTGTCAGGTAGTTACTAAGCATGGAAAAGGCAAAGCTGCCATGATTTACTCACTATCTGTTACCAACTTGCGACTGCTTCGCTTGGGTTCCGGCTCTTGTAACCAATGGCCATCAGGTGTAGCCCGAAAGCACCTCACCTCAGCTATACCATGTAACTCTCTTCTTCTGCCATAATCATTTAGTACTGTTACTGGGGGATGGTCCTGCAGGAGCCTGTTCAGATGTTCTGACACAAACACAAATCCATAAGAGTAAGGGTGTTAACCCTTGTCCACTGGGGAATGAAGCCCATCCATTTTCCATGTCTCAGATGGATGTTTCTGTGTATTCTGCAAAGTCCTTTGGAGGGTTCTCAGCAGGAGCTCCCCTAGTCCACAGCAGTCTTGCTCAATTATGAACTAGCGAGTGCCCCCTTATGTTGACTTCCTCCTCCTCTTCCTTTTATTCTTTCCAGTCCCCCCACCAATCTTTTTCTTTGTGATCACTTTCCAAAATAGTCTACCTTTGCTGGGATACTCCATCCAGTACTGCTTTGAGCTGAAGGCACTCATTTCCATAGACATCGGAAATATTGCTTGTGGTAAGAACTGCTCTGAGTACTGCTGTTGACTGAAGGAGTTGCATTACTCAAAGCTATGCTGCTATCTTGGGGCCAGTTACTACTCCGTGATTGGTCAGTATTGGAGTACAAAGACCTAACCCCTCGACTTAGGTTGGACAACTCTCAAAGGCCGCCTCAGAATCAGCGTTCTCCATGGGTCAGTGGACACCTCTATGGCTGTCACATCACAACCCAACTTCTCCATTTGTTTAAATCCACTTTACCCACTCCCTTAGCTGTGTTGTTACTCAGAGCACAGTGACTGACAAAACTGCTCAGCAAATTTCTGTCTTAGGGCCTGGTTTCAAGGCAGCTAAGACACAGCTCTTGTCTTGGGCTTGTTGTTTTGAGTTTCTGTTGGTGGGAAATGGTAATGCAAACTAAGACAGTTAGAGTGTGTTTGTGTTTACATGTGTGTGTGTGAGAGAGAGAGAAAGAGAGAGACAAAGAGAAAATTTAGGGGTTTTGATGATCAATTCCTTACAGCAGGAATTTCTTAAGTTTATAACTACAATATTTTGGGCATAGGAAGCAATCATAGCAAAAGAGTCATAACTTTTTAAGATGGAATTCCAGTCTAATAACTAAAGCATACCAATTAGTTATTGAGTAGGTAAAGAGCCATAGAAAATACATGTCAGTACAGTATGTAGTTTTTTTCCTATGTCACTGAAAAACCATATTTATGTATCCTTATTTTAAGACATTACAGACAATAAAGTTGCAGATTTTTCTTTTTTTCTTTAATCTTTCCAAGGCAGTGAAGATCTATAACAATATTCACCTTTCTCCTTCTGTATATTCCTCAAATTTCTTGGCACTTTTGCATTCTAGCTGCTCTCAACTCTGTAGTTCCAGTTGCCAATTAAGTATACATAATAATTTAAAATTAACAGGTAATATATAACATTTTCAAAATTACTAATAAATTGATAGGGATGTTAAATTCAAGTCTAAGGCTGATTCCTGCAGGGCCATTTATTTTTGGCATTTAACACCACCTGCCTATGCAGGAAATTAAGTAATGTTCTTTCCTTAACTATAATTTTTTTTCTTTTAATGATGGCAATTGCAGAGAAGAAATAAATCACAAAGAAAATAAAAACAGAACTATATATGTAACTATTTGTTATTACACTGCCTTTTCCAACAAGGCACAATGAAATGGAAGATCAAGCAATAATGTAATTATTTATGGACAATCAATCTAGAGCACTCAGACTCCCAAGACAATGCATTTCTTTTGAATGGCAATACATTTAAACTGTATGATTCACAACTTCTAATACTAATTTTACTTTGCCTACATTAATCTGGTTGGTGTTAAAGGAAAAGAAGTAAATGCTTTGGCTTTTATATTTTTGTGGGCTTGTATATTTCATGTAGAGCATCAATACCGCATTTTGTAGTTATGAAGATTATATCGCTTAAATAATGCTTCTAAAAAAAAAACAAAAATTGGCAAGCAGGACCTAGTTAAACTAAAGAGCTTCTGCACAGCAAAAGAAACTATGAACAGAATCAGAATAAACAGATAACCTATAGAACGGGAGAAAATATTCCCAAACTATGTGTCCAACTGATGTCTAATATCCTAATCTATAAAGAACCTAAACAGTTGAACAAGAAAAAACAAATAACCCCATTAAAAATGGGCAAGAGACATAAACACTTCTCAAAGCAAGACATACAAATAGCCAACAAACATGAAAAAGTGCTCCTCATCACTAATCATCAGAGAAATGCAAATGAACACCACAGTGAGATACCATCTCACACCAGTCAGATGGCTGTTACTAAAAAGTCAAAAATAACAGATGCTGGTGAGGCTGTGGAGAAAAGGAAATGCTTGCTTATACACTGCTGGTGGGAATGTAAATGAGTTCAGCCACTGTGGAAAGCAGTTTGGAGATTTCTCAAAGAATTGAAAACAGAATGATCATTTGACCCAGCAACCCCATTACTGTGTTTATACCCAAGAGAAAACAACTGATTCCACCGAAAAGACACATGCACCCATATGTTTATTTCAGCACTATTCACTATAGCAAAAACATGGAATCAACGTTAACACAGGAAGAGAAAACTAAATGTCACATGTTCTCAATTATAAGTGGGAGCCAAGCATTGGATACGCATGGACATAAAGGTGTCAACAAGAGACACTGGAGACTACTAGAGTAGGGGGCAGAGAGGGAGGGGGAAAAGGGCTGAAAAACTAACTGTTGGGCACTCTGCTTAGCACCTGAGTGATGGGATCATTCATACCTGAAACCTGAGGATCACACAATATACTCATGTAACAAACCCGCATGTGCACCCACTAAATCTAAAAAGTTGAAAAAGAAAAGTAAATAAATAAATAAATAAATAAATAAATAAATAAATAAATAAAACAGAATTCTGAGATTTAAAGCGTCATTGTTAACTACTTGAATTTTTTGAGGACACAAAAATACTTGGAATTTGTTGACAGGCAAACACCTTGTTTGTCACTTTGTTTCTCTATTATAGAGAGGTGATTGCTCTTGTTAAATGCAAATAAAACAGGTCAAGGCCAGACCCAGGTGATGTTCCAAGGTAAATTTATATTGCATCTTCCCATGTGCTCCCCTCTCATTGATCAATGCCTCTTGCTGTACCCCTAGCCCAGGGCAGCCAGGAGCATCCTAGAGCTCTGAAGTAGTCCCTATTTATTCCATCCCCTTCCTTTATTTCTTTTCCAGTCCATCTATCTTGCTTTCCAAACACTCAGTCAAGGATTATCTCAAAAGTAACTGAAGGTCCAGTCTATATGACATAACTTGATGGACACATGTTTCCAAATATGGACTTCATCATAATAAAGAGCTCTATTAGGGCTCTATTCTTTTCATTTGTGTAGGTGTTACAGGACAACCAGATTCATATGCCTACTGCACAGTAACAGACCAATACACAGGAACAGCAGGGTTTGCAGCAGAGAAGGAGTTTAATGATCACAGGGCAGCTGAGAAAATGTGAGCCTTAGATCCATCTTCCCAGGAGTTCTGGGTTGGGTTTTTAAGGAGATCATGAAGGGTGAGGGGCTGGAAAATTAGAGTAATTGATTGGTTAATGTAAGGGGGAATAAAATCATCAGAATATGGAAACTGCTCTCTTTGGTGTCAGCTCTTTGTGGGATCCTTTACCAGCTGATGCAAGTAGTTCCACACTATTCAGAACCTGAAAGAATATCTCAAAGGGATAACTTAACATTTCACAATGTTCAAGTTGTTATTTATAGAGCAGTTAAGGGGAACTAGAACCTTATAACAGGGTCTGTGTGATTCTGGGGCAATAGGTACCAAACAACCATGAGGAAGGGGTCAGAGAGTAGCTGACCTCATGACAAATGCTGATGGCTTATGTTTATTTTTTTCCCTCCCTTATTCCATGATTAATTTTATAAAGTTTACAGGGGCAGTTTCATAGGTATATCAGACTTGAAGCGTCCCTCATTAAAAATTCATGACTCTGAGGTAGTAAAAATAGCTAAAGTCATCATTTGCACCTAGAGAGCAATTTTCACTAAGCAAGGCCACAGATACCTGTGCAAAGAGGAAAGCAGCCCTGAAACCAATCTCTGAGATAACCTCACCAATCTAGTGTGCAAATGCGTGGATGGTGCATGGTAGGGACTCAATAGACAGTGAATGCAATTGTGGGTTGACAACACAAAGTGGCAAGTGTTGAACTCATGTTTCACCTCATTCTCAGCTTTCTATGAGATTTTGTTCTTAGGGCACTGTTAGAGGGCCAGAAAGTCAATCTCATAAACAAATGCAACTTAATATAAGGTGTTAATAAAGAATTTCCAAAAATACTCCTCCAATACACCACACACACACACACACACACACACACCATGTCCCCATGGTATCATGTAAATACATCTGTTACTGCCTTTCTCCACATGTAATCACTGACTGGATCTACTTCTCCTTCAACTTGGCCACATATCTCAAATTCAAGTGCTTACTAGGTCCTGGCAAACGACATGATTGTCCAGGCCAGGTGGAGGTGGTGAGAACTGCATCTTCTAAAGCAGCAACACTGCCCAGCTGCCAACTGCCATGTGTAATGTTGGCCTGATGTGCTGTATATTCTGACTTTTTTAAGTTGAGAAAGATATATTAGCCTAATGTAAAATTAATGGGCAACCAATTCAGCTCTGCATCAGCTAATATAGTGTTCATCTTTGCCCAAATCGGACCACAGGTTGCCAATAAAGTAGAACATGATTCTCTGAAAGTGTATCTAAGTTTTGCTCTTCTCTCTTTAGCACGTAGCCTAGTATCTCACGAGTAGTAAGAGCTGGGTCCATGGAGGAGCTAAGTATGCACACAATGCTAACTGTTCCCAGGAGAGTCCATTGCTTAGAAACATCCCTGGGGCCCAGGGAAATGATGATCTGCAGTTAGTCTGTTCTCCTCTAAGAAGAAAATTTCTATTTTTATAGACACTTCCCTTTACCACAATACATCAAAAATAGAAAAGAAGACACAAAGATCATTCAAGGCAATATTATCAAAGACCATAAAGTAAAATATTTTCTTAAAATAACAAACCCTTGATATTTCATTATGTCAGGTTTGACTAGAAAAACAAAATCAGCTAAAACATGTCTACACAGTGCCAAGTCCTCCTTCAACTTACTCTTCTGACCACAAATGATACTTCGGGTGCTTTTATGCATAAACTCTCGCCCACATTAATGTTTGCAGTGCTCTGTGTTCATAAAGTTGCTGCCCAGGAAATTATCAGAAAGAAAAATTTGTAAGTGTCCTGAAGAGAATGAAGAATCACTTGATTTTATGAACTTGCTCTTTGTTGACAGAGTAAAATAACACTTAAAGTATTCAATCTACTCTACCAAAGTGCAGTACAGATTTAAGGAAATTACATTTAATTCAGACAAAAAGAAGAGCTTAACACAAATGATTCAAAAATTGATGAGATCTATTTGTTTCAAATTCATTATCTACTATTAGTTTTATACTTGTTCAGACAGCCTAAGTTTAGTCTCCTTACTTTCCATTAATGTTGGTTTTATCTGTTGGAAGGAAGGAAGGAAGGAAGGAAGGAAGGAAGGAAGGAAGGAAGGAAGGAGAGAGAGAGAGAGAGAAAAGAAGAAAGAAAGAAAGAAAGAAAGAAAGAAGAAAGAAAGAAGAAAGAAAGAAAGAAAGAAAAAGAAAGAAAGAAAGAAAAGAGAGAGAAGAGAGAAAAAAGAAAGAAAGAAAGAAAGAAAGAAAGAAAGAGAAAAGAAAGAAAGAAAGAAAAAAGAAAGAAGAAAGAAAGAAAGAAAGAAAAAGAAAGAAGAAAGGAAAGAAAAGAGAGAGAGAGAGAGAGAGGAAGGAAGGAAGGAAGGAAGGAGGGAAAGAAAGAAAGAAAGAGAGAGAGGAAGGAAGGAAAGAAGGAAGGAAGGAAGGAAGGAAGGAAAGGAAGGAAGGAAGGAAGGAGGAAGGAAGGAAGGAAGGAAGGAGGAAAAGAGGAAGGGAAGGCAAGAAGGAATGGGAAGGACGTAGAAGGAGGAGAGGGAAGTAAGAAGAAACAACGTCCGTGCCCTTATCCTTCACTGCCTTCCGATCTGGAGATTAGACCGAAGGAAAGGAAACAAGCCAAAATACCTCTGACTTGCTGGTCGTTGCATCACATTACCTGGATCTAGGGTATATACTACACAATGAGCTTCAGGAGCTCCATGAAGCGCTTGAAATTGTGGGCAAAATAGTCTCTGTGTCTGTTTTCTCTTTGGGAAGGGAGTTCAGATCTTTTATTAAATTGTCAAAGAGACTAAGAAAATATTAATAATCATGGAGATACATGATCTCCCAGTTCTCTTCCAATACTGAAATTTCTGATTATTTCAGAAATTCATGCAGATGAATGTGATCATGAAAATAAGTAAAAATTGTGTAAATACCTCACTGGAATAACAAATTAGTCAACTTAAGAATAATTAGCAAATGGCTTGTATGTATTAATACTGTATCCTTTGAGATTGCTTACTATTGTTACAAAATGCAAAACCAACCCTCAATATACAAAAAGTTTAACAAATCAATAATAAATGAATGAAATACCCAGCAGAAAAAAATTGAGCAAATGGCACCCCCTCTTTCCAAGCACCAACCCGGTGTGATATATATAAACATAAATATATCTATTTTAATGAGCTATATCTAATTGTCTGTTGCTATATAACAAACCAACACAAAACTAAGTGGCTCAATACAATCAATAATTGTTTATTATAATGCATCACGAGTCTGTGAATTGGCTAAAGGTTAGTGGAAACCTTTTGGGCTTACACATCTGCAGGCTGGCTAGGGATTCTACTCTTGGTTGAGAATGGCTAGGACGATATAGCCTAGGCAGCTCAGCTCCATGCTCCTCCTCAGACCAATGGGCAAATACAGGTGTGTCATGCTCATGGTGATGGCAGATGAGCAGGAGGAAGCAAAAACTTTGAAGGTCTCTTAAGGTCTAGGTTGGAATAGCTTCACCATCACCTCTGCTTCATACTGTTGCCCAAGGCAAGTCATGTGGCTGAGGGTTGAAGAAATACACCCTGCATCTTTAATGCAAAGAACTGAAAGTTATGGAAAAAAGCATAAATAGAGAGTTCTCTATACTGAGTCTATTAATTAAGTTTATCACATGACCCAAAATTCTGAAGAGTTCAAAAAAGAAGCAGGTTTATTTTTCTCCTTCTATTGCCTTAAAATATGTTCTATTGAATTTCCCTTCTCCTACCCCTTGACCATACCTCGAATTTTAGTTCATTTGCATTGAAACATCTCATCTGAGTAATGACTCCTCATTTTCAGGCAAGAATACGTTCAGGCCAACCATATCCAACATCCAATTCAGAGCTTCAATTTTGTCAGGTTTCTTTGCTAACAGACTTGTAGAGGGGGCAAGGGTGAGAGTTCAGATCACCCCTTCAAGGAAGGATGTGCCTCCCAGCTGCAAGGAGTGGACAACAGACAGATCCAGCTGTCAGCCCTTTCAGGGCAGCCTCAGTTGCAGGGAGCCCCCACCCAAGACCACACCCTGTCTGAGCACCAGCATCCAGTGCCTGCGGTGGGGACATAAAGGCTAGGCCAGTTGGCCCCAACCCAGACAATGCTGGTGGGCAGTTCTTGCTGCAGATTTCCTGCTGGGTGGCTGAGGCTTCGTAGGACCTGCCTCACTGTCTGCCTGAACTTGCTTCCTCCCTCTTCCTTTCACAAGTGTCAATCCCAATAAATATTTTGCACCCCAAACTCCACCTCAGCATCTGCTTCCAGAAAATTCAGTCTGTAACAGATTTGTTCTGTAACTATTTCCCCTCTCCTCCTGCTGACTTCTCCAGGGGATGTGCCAGGGAATGGGAGACCAGGGGTAAGGATGGAAAGGTCGTGTCACCTGTGCTGTTGTAATTCAGATGCGCTATATCAATCTCTCTCTCCATGTAGCTATCTATACACATCTACACATGCGTGTCTATATCTACCCATATATATCCATACATATGTATCAATATCTTGCCATACCTATGAACACATATATTTCTACAGCTATCCATACATATCTGAACATATGTTTTATCACTACCTCAGTGGTAAAGGAAAGAAGATGGTACCACTGCTGCTGTTGTAATCCAGTTGTGCGGAAGGCATCTAACTATATCAATCTCTCTCTATCTAGCTATCTATGCATAGATATGTAAATGTACCTATATCTATCCATACATATCTACACATATGTATCTATTTCCATACATATTGGAACATATATATACATCTATCTATTCATATCTACACATACATATGTATCTACATGTATCTATATATACATATCAAAAGAAAACTTTTTCTACTCAACAACACTTTTAATACTCAATGTGTGGGTTTTTTCTACAGCAATAAATTCTCCAGTTCTCTGTGGATATCAACCGAGTGTCCTAAAATTAATTTAATTTTGACACCATCTGGAGTCACTTCATTAGCATAATGTGGCATCAGATTCCACTGATTAAGGGCTCAGAACCACAAGACTGCCACTTTAAACACTAACTGCAAGTCCTGGGCCTCCCACACTTCCAGACGCCTACAAATTAGGGGTTCCCACCATCCCTTTCTCAGGATTGATAACTTGCTAGAATGGCTCATGGAACTCAGGAAAACAGTTTACTTTCTACCACTGGCTTATTAGAAAGGATACTACTGACTGGGCGTGGTTGCTCAAGCCTGTAATTCCAGCACTTTGGGAGGCTGAGAAGAGAGGATCACCTGAGGTCAGGAGTTCAAGACCAGCCTCACCAACATGGTGAAACTCTGTCTCTACTAAAAATACAAAAATTGGCCTGATGTGGTGGCACATGCCTGTAATCTCAGCTACTTGGGAGGCTGAAGCAGGAGAACTGCTTTAATCCAGGAGGCAGCAGAGGCTGCAGTGAGCCAGGACCTTGCCACTGTGCTCCAACCTGGGTGACAGAGTGAGACTCTGTCTCAAAAAAGAAAGAAAGAAAGAATGCTACTGAGGAACAGCCAGATGGAAGTCATGCATAGTTCAAAGCATGGAGGAGGGGCCCAGAGCTTCCATGTCCTCTCTGGCCACCCTCCCAGGGTAGCAGGAAAAACTGCAGACAAAACCCCTCAGACACCGGGTTAAAGAAGGAAGGGCTTTATTTGGCCAGGAGCTTCGGCAAGACTCACGTCTCAAAAACCAAGCTTCTCAAGTGAGCAATTCCTGTCCCTTTAAGGGCTTATGACTCTAAGAGGGTCCTTGTGAGAGGGTCGTGATCCATTGAGCAAGCAGGGGGTATGTGACTGGGGGCTGCATGCACCTGCACTGGTAATCAGAATGGAACAGAACAGTACAGGGATTTTCACAATGCTTTTCCACACAATGTCTGGACTCTATAGATAACACAACCAGTTAGGTCAGGGGTCAATCTTTACTTCTTTCTTTGGAGGCAGAAATTGGGAATAAGACAACAAGAGGTGGTCTCCTCCCTTACCAGCACTTCAATGTGTTCACTAAACTGGAAACTCTCCAATCCTTTTTGTTCAGGGTTCTTATGGAGGCTCCATTACAAAGGCATGACTGATAAGATCATTGGCCACTGATGACGGAACTCAATCTTCATTTCCTCAGGAGGTCAGGACTGGGGCCACATGGTTGATTCCTCTGGCAGCCGGCCCCATCCTGAAGCTGCCTAGGGCCTACCAAGAGTCATCTCATTAGCACAAACTCGGGAAGATTTGAAAAGGGCTTTTTTTGAATAGCAAAAGGTGTTCTTCTCACCCCTACCACTCAGAAAATTCCACAAGTTTTAGGAACTCTGTGCCAGAAACTGGGAAGAAAGACCAAATATATATATTTCTTGTTCTGTCACAGTGTCTTTATCTGTCATCATCTCCCAGCTGTCCACCTGCTTATCCTGCCTCCATGTATCCCCCTTCTAGGCATACCTTCACTTTTGTGGAGATAAGGGAAAACTGCCTCGTGGCTAACCTGACGTGGATGGGGGTAGATGCTTCTCTGCCCTCTGTTCACCTCTGCCTTGAGCCTCTGGTCCCATGCAGGGTGGCTTGGACAGTGGTAAGAATCTTGTCCTTCCTGTCTGCTCCTACCCCTGTGGCCTCTGGCAAGACGCCTTACCTTCCCTTATATATGTATTCTGAATGCCCTACAATCTCATTGTTTTTATAAGTAAGTAGATTTTACTAAAGTTTCAGAAATAGCTGTAAAAAATTGCAATGTAGAATTAAAATTTTAAACTGGATGCTTAATAGGACTGATCAGAGTCCAAGGGATAAATGAAGAAAAATTAAATCCTTCACATGAGATCTTCCTTGCGTACACCTTGTAGTTAGTCTTATTTTCCTGTGCAGGGTATTTCCCCCTCTCTGTCCCTCAGAAAGCTAACCCTTCAAACTTCTATACAACCTCCAAATCTCCTTTTCCTCTGGAATTTGTTCCTTCACCCACCAAGGAAATCCCTGGAATGCAAGTATCACTGATGTCTAAATTACTGAGTAAAGCAAGATATTTGGAGATTGGTAGGAAGGTGAATAACTGGATTGCAGCTTCACAGTTCACAGTGGATTTGGAAGCTTTTTTTCTAAAAGAATCTTTGCATTTTATTTTAAACGGCAATAAATGCACTCCATTTTTGCTCTTGTCTCCTGTGCATGACAAAGGACATGCTCTGCTACCCTCATCTTTTCCTTAAACGTCCCCCCCAACTCCTGCCCCAGATCTCTCTACATGCAAGGTAGGCCTCATTCCACCAAAGAAAGCATGGCATTGAAAAAAACAAAACAAACAAAACAAAACAAAACAACGTATTGGCTGTCTCTTCTGTTCCAGAACACTGGACAAAGTTTCACACGATCTTTTCAAAATATTATGTTGATGACTGGGTGCAGTGGCTCACATCTGTAACCCCAGCATTTTGGGAGACTGAGGAAAGCAGATCACCTGAGGTCAGAAGTTCAAGACCAGCCTGGGCAACATGGCAAAACCCTGTCTCTACTAAAAATACAAAAATTAGCCAGTGTGGTGGCACACACCTGTAATCCCAGCTACTCGGGAGGCTGAGGCAGGAGAATTGCTTGAAACCTCGAGGCAGAGGTTGCAGTGAACCAAGATTCACACCACTGCACTCCAGCCTGGGCCACAGAGCAAGATATTGGCTCCAGAAAAAACAAAACAAAACAAAACAAACAAAAAAAAACAGAAAAGAAAGAAAAGACATATTGTGATGATATCCTTTTGTAGTATACTAAATTTAGTTAAATAACTTTTTCAAATATTATGTAGTGCAAACAGAATATATCAAGCTTACTCGGCTAGGTAGCAAGAAAAACTGACTTGCAATAATCAACCTTGAGACATATCTCAGCAATATGATCAAACACTCAAAGCTAACATTTAAACAAGACAACACTGGATCCATCTTTCTGAAAAAGTAAGGCAAGACAATGCAAACCAATGATCTTATATTCAGCTAAGCTCTCCAACTATTGTGGCTACAGAAAAGAGGTTTTGTTTTGTTTTAACTTTTATTTTAGGTTCAGGGGCATATGTGAAGATGTGTTATTAGGTAAACTCCCATCATGGGGTTTATTTCACAGATTATTTCATCACCCTGGTGTTGAAATAACCTGGTGTTAAGCCTAGTACCCATTAGTTTTTTTTTCTGTTCCTCTCCCTCCTGCCCCTCCACCCTCAAGTGGACCCCAGTGTCTGTAGTTCCCTTCTTTGTGTCCAGGAGTTCTCATTTAGCTTTCACTTATAAATGACAGCATGTGGTATTTGGTTCTCTGTTGCTGCATTACTTTGCTAAGGATAATAGCCTCCAGCTCCTTCCATGTTTCTGAAAAAGACATGATCTCATTCTTCTTTATGGCTGCATAATATTCCATGGTGTATATGTGTCACGTTTTCTTCATCCAGTCTGTTATCGGTGGGCATTTAGGTTGATTCCACGTCTTTGCTATTGTGAATGGTGCTGCAATGAATATTCACATGTATGTGTCTTTATGGTAAAATTATTTATGTTCTTCTGGGTATATACCCAGTAATGGAATTGCTGGGTGGAGAGTTCTGTTTTTAGCACTTGGAGGAATCACCATACTGCTTTCCACAATGGCTGAACTAATTTACACTCCCACCCACAATCTATAACTGTTCCCTTTTCTCTGCAACCTCACTAGCATCCATTTTTTGACTTTTTAATAATAGTCATTCTGACTGGTGTGAGATGGTATCTCATCGTGGTTTTGATTTGCATTTCTCTAATGATCAGTGATATTGAACTTTTTTTCATATAATTGATGGCTGCATGTATGTCTTGTTTTGAAAAGTATCTTCATAAAAGTATAATTATATTATGAATATAATTATATTATGAATATTATAAATATTCATTTATTTGTTGTTTGTTTTTATCTTGTTTAAGTACTTTATAGATGCTAGATATTAGACCTTTGTCAGCTGCATAGTTTGAAAATGTTTTCTCCCACTCTTTAGGTTGTCTGTTTATTCCGATGATAGTTTCTTTTGGTGTGCAGCAGCTCTTTAGTTTAACTAGATCCCATTTGTCAATTTTTGCTTTTGTTGTTATTGTTTTTGGTGTCTTCGTCATGAAATGTTTGCTCATTCTTATGTCCAGAATAGTATTGCCTAGGATGTTTTCCAGGGTTCCTATATTTTGGGTTTAACATTTAAGTCTTTAATCCATCTTTAGTTGTTTTTTCATATGGTGTAAGGAAGGAGTCCAGCTTCAGTCTTCTGCATGTGGTTAGATAGTTAACCCAGCACCATTTATTGAATAGAGAGTCTTTTCCCCATTGCTTGTTTTTGCCAGCTTTTTCAAAGATCAGATGGTCACAGGCGTGCAGCCTTATTTCTGGGCTCTCTATTCTATTCCATTGATCTACGTGCCTGTTTTTGTACCAGTACTATGCTGTCTTGGTTACTATAGCCCTGTAGTATGGTTTAGAGTCAGGTAACATGATGCTTCTAGCTTTATTCTTTTTGCTTAGGATTGCCTTGGCTATTCGGGCTCTTTTTTGGTTCCACATTAATTTTAAAATAGTTCTCTTCTAGTTCTGTGAAGAATATCATTGGTAGTTTAATAGGAGTAGCATTGAATCTGGAAATTGCTTTGGGCAGTATAGTCATTTTAATAATATTGATTATTCTTATCCATGAGCATGGAATGTTTTTCCATTTGTTTGTGTCATCTCTGATTTCTTTCAGCAGGGATATGTAATTCTCATTGTAGAGATCTTTCACATCCCTGTTAGCTGTATTCCTAGGTATTTTATTCTTTTTGTGGCTGTCATAAATGGGATTGCCTTCCTGATTTGGCTGTTGTCTTGGCTTTGTTGGTGTATGGAAATGTTAGTTATTTTTGTCCATTGATTTTGTATCCTGCAACTTTGCTGAAGTTGTTTATCAGCTGAAGGAGCTTTTGGGCCAAGACTATGGGGTTTTTCTTGATATAGAATCGTGTTATCTGTTATCTGCAGACGGGGATAGTTTGACTTCCTCTCATCCTATTTGGATTCCCTTTCTTTCTTTCTTATGCATGATTTCTCTGGTCAGAATTTCCAATACAGTGTTGAACAGGGGTAGTAAGAGAGGGCATCCTTGTCTTGTGCTGGTTTTCGTGGGGAATGCTTCCAGCTTTTGCCCATTCAGTATGATGTTGGCTGTGGGTTTGTCATAGATGGCTCTTATTACTTGTCATATTATGTTCCTTCAGCATCTAGTTTATTGAGAGTTTTTAACATGAAGGGATGTTGAATTTTATCAAAAGTCTTTTATGCATCTATCCAGATAATCATGTGTGTGTGTGTTTTTTTTTTTTTTTTTTTTTTTTGAGACGGAGTCTCGCTCTGTAGCCCAGGCTGGAGTGCAGTGGCCGGATCTCAGCTCACTGCAAGCTCCGCCTCCCGGGTTTACGCCATTCTCCTGCCTCAGCCTCCCGGGTAGCTGGGACTACAGGCGCCCGCCACCTCGCCCGGCTAGTTTTTTTTTTTTTTTTTTTTTTTTGTACTTTTTTTTTAGTAGAGACGGGGTTTCACTGTGTTAGCCAGGATGGTCTCCATCTCCTGACCTCGTGATCCACCCGCCTCGGCCTCCCAAAGTGCTGGGATTACAGGCTTGAGCCACCGCGCCCAGCCAATCATGTGTTTTTTTTTGTCTTTAGTTCTGTTTATATGATGAATCACATTATTGATTTGCACATGTTTAACAAACTTTACATCCCAGGAATGATGCCTACTTGATTGTGGTGGATTAGCTTTTTGATGTGCTGCCAGATTCTGTTTGCAAGTATTTTGTTGAAGATTTTTGCATTAATGTTCACCAAGGATATTGGACTGAAGTTTCTTTCTTTGTGTGTGTGTGTGTGTGTGTGTGTGTGTGTGTGTGTGTGTGTGTGTGTGTCTACCAGGTTTTGATATCAGGATCATGCTGACCTCATAGAATGAATTGGGACAGAGTCCCTTCTCCTAAATTTTTTGGAATAGTTTCAGTAGGAATGGTACCAGCTCATCTTTGTGCATCTGGTAGAATTTGGCTATGAATCCATCTGCAGGCTATTTATTACTGATTCATTTCAGAGGTTGTTATTGGTTGTTATTGGTCTGTTCATGGAATTAATTTCTTCCTGGTTCAGTCAGTCTTGGGAGCATGTATGTGTCCAGGAATTTACTCATGTCTTCTAAGTTTTCTAGTTTGTGTGCATAGAGGTGTTTGTAGTAGTTTCCAATGGTTGTTTTTTATTTCTGTGGGGTCAGTGGTAACATCCCCTTCATCATTTCTAATTGTTTATTTGGATCTTCTTTCTTTTATTTTTTATTAGTCTAGCTGATGGCCTATCTTATTAATTTTTTAAAAAAACAACTCCTGGATTTGTTGATCTTTTGATTTTTTTTTTTTTTTTGTCTTGATTTTCCTCCAGTTCAGCTCTGACTTTCGTTATTTCTTGTCTTCTGCTAAATTTGGGGTTGATTTGTTCTTGCTTCTCTAATCTTTCTGTTGTGATGTGTAGAAGACATAAATGGCATAATCTACATGGCAACTCATAAATAGATGTGGAACTTCACATCTTGGTGATAGCCAAGACATCTTATTCCCAAGAGCATAGAGAAAATTCTTTAAAAAATTGATTGTATATTCGGTTACAAATAAAACATTAGTAAGTTTGGTAAAGTAGAAATATTGCAAGCATGCTGTTTGATCACAATGCCATAAAACTCAAAGTCAAAGGCCCTCCTACATAGAAAGTTTAATTCTTAGAGGAAAGGGGAAATAAAGACTAAAATAAAAGAATTCCTAAAACAAATGTAATGAAAGCATGTACATCAGAATCTCTGACGCATGAAAAGCAGTGATCAAGGAGTTTATAAAAACATTCTTATTTTGAAACTTGAAAAAATTGAAACAAATTCTCAATTCAAGAGACAACAACAGTGAAACAGAAACAGAAAGAAAGCACAAGACAAATAATAAAGATAAATGCAGAAATTAATGGGTTACAAAAGAAAAAATAATATACCTAATTAGTAAGTCAAAATAAATATAGTGTTTTATTTTTATTAAATAAACACTAGTTATCTTAATTTAGAAAAAGAGAGGAAGCACACGTATACAAAAATGAGAAATTACAAAATTACAAAATAATTTCAAAAACATAGATGAAATAATGTCACTGAGAAACAAAGTTTAGCAAAATTAACCCAAGTAGAAGTAGATAAATCAATTTACTGAAAGACAAAGAGAAAGCTATTAAGGAACTATATTGTAAAAGAAGCACTGACCCCAGGCTGTTCCACAGGGGAATTCTACCAGCCTTCAAAACCGTATTGTCCCAGTGCTCTATAAACTGTTCCAGAGCATTGACAAAGAAGGGGAAAGTTTCAGTGTTCTCATGAATCAAGTACAATATTAAGAATTAAACAAGATTAAGAGATCACATACATAACAACAAAAATTCAGACAAATATAATTTATAAATATCAAAACAAAAATATTAAATAAAGTATTGGCAAACAGAATACCACTTCTTAGGAAAATAACAATAACCAATTGGTATCCACTCCAAAATGCAAGGTAGAGCAAGGTTAGGACATCCATTAACATAATACAGCTTCCTGAAAGACCTAAAGAGAAAAATTATGATTGTTTCTATAGGTGCTGAAAAAGACTTTGACAAAATGTGATACTAACACAGATGAAAATATTCAAGAAAATAGGAATTGATATATCCTTAACCACATCTTACTTCATAAGGAAATGTTAAAGTTATTTACACTTCGATCAGAAACAAGGCAAGAATGTTCATACTAAATTCAACATTCTATTGAATGTGCTGGTAATTGCATTAAATTAAACAAGAGACAGCAAGGAAAAGCACTAGAACTGGCAAACTACAACTTGTAGAAGATATGAGAATCGATCTGGAAAAGTCTGGAGAATCATAAACCAACTCAAACAATAAGAGAATTCAGGAAGTTGGAGGAATATAAACTTTATAACATACAGAAATTAATGGCCTTTCGCTGAGAGTGATGGTGCACGCTGGTAGTCCCAGCTACTCCAGAGGCTGAGGCAGGAGGATCTCTTGACCCCAGGCACTCAAGCCTGCAGTTAGCTATGATCACACAACTGCCCCAGCCTGGGCAACAGAGTGAGACTCCATCTCTTAAAACAAACAAACAAACAAACAAAACAAAACGAAAAAAACAGAAAAACAGAAATTAAAATTAATGACCTTCATATATTAAGTCAATAACAAGCAGGAGAAAAGTCTGGTTTTATAATCACAATTAAAAAGATAAAAATACTTAGGAATAAACTTAAATATACAGAACCTATACAAGGGAAAAATTTTAAATTTTCTGAAAGACCGACAAGTAGTTGTGAACAAACAAAAATGCATTCCTTTTTCTTATATAAAATGACCTAACATCATAAGGTATCATTTCTCCCTAAATGAATTTATAAATTTGATACAATCCTCAAAAAATACCAAAAAGCTTCTTTACCAAGGTAGACATGTTGATACTCAAATTCATGTACAATCAAAAATGCAAGAATAACCAGAAAAACATTGAAAAGAAAAAACTATGAGAGGAGGCTAGCTCTTTGAGAAATTAAAACGTAATTCAAAGTATCTATAATTAAGTAGTATACTATTGGTTTATTGTGTAATAGACAGTAAATTAGAATTAAAAGTCCAGAAACAGAACCACATACATATGGAGTACTATAAAGGTGACATTTCAAATCACTGTTGCAAAGATGTACCTTTTTAATAAAAGGTACTGAGAAAACTGGGTAGTCATTAAGGAAAAGGTAAAACTATATCCACAATTTATATCATGCACAAACTGTATCTATAACTTACATCATACACGAACTATATCCATCACTTAACATCACACACAAGAACTATCTCCAGGTAAGTCAAAGATGAAAGTATGAAAAATGAAACCAGCAGGGCATGGTGGCTTACGCCTGTAATCCCAGCACTTTGGGAGGCCGAGGCGGGTGGATCAACTGAGGTCAGGAGTTCAAGACCAGCTTGGCCAACATGATGAAACCCCATCTGTACTAAAAATACAAAAAATTAGCTGGGTGGGGTGGCGGGTGCCTGTAATCCCAGCTACTCAAGAGGCTAAGGCAGGAGAATCACTTGAACCCAGGAGGCGGAGGTTGCAGTAAGCAAAGATCGCACCACTTCACTCCAACCTGGGCAACAAGAGCGAAACTCCATCTCAAAAAAAAAAAAAAAAAAAAAAAAAAAGGAAGCCACACAAGTACTAGAAGTAACAATAAAGATTTTGTAACCCAGATTAGGGAAAGACTTTCTAACTATGCCTCAAAATCTAACTGTAATAAAAGATAAACTTGACTACCTACAAAAAAAAAATTTAAGTCTTTTAAGTTACAAAAAAAATCATAAAAGTCAAATATAACTTAGAAATTGTGAGAAAATAATTATAACACAAGTTATAAATACAAGGATAACATCCTTAATACATAATAAACTCAAACTGCAGGAGGGGAAAGGCCAAAAATCTCATCAGAAATGGGCAAAATATATGACAATTTATTCATTCAAATATTTATGATTTAGACCCTGAAAATATGAAAAGGTGCTCAAATGTATGCCTTGTTAGCAAAATGCAAATTAAAACTACCTTGAGACACCATTTCTCACCTAAGAATTTGGCAAAAATTAAAAAGTATGACAACACATTCAGTTGGGGAGATGGGAAAACAGGACTCTCATAGCTTACTGGTGAGAACAGATAGACACGATTCTTTAGAGGATAATCTGGCAATATCTAACGAAACTACGTAAGTGCTTACTTTTTGACTTAAAGAACTCACCCTAAAGTTCCATCCCCAACAATAAGAAAATACATATGAACAAGATTGTTACTCGCAGCTATGTTGGTAATTACAAAATATTGAAAATAATCTAATGCCCATACCTAGGAGAGCAGTTGAATAAACTATGGTGCATCCACACATAGTCTACTGTGCAGCGTATGAAAAGATGGGGAAGATCTTTCTGAACTAGAGAGAGGAAAGCTGAAAGCCAGGTACAAAAGTGCATGTATATCGTGCTTTCTTTTTCAGAGACAGGATCTTGCTCTGTCGCCCAGGCTGGAGTGCAGTGGTGCAGTCAAAGCGCCCTGCAACCTTGAATTCTTGGGCTCAAGCAATCCTCCCACTGCAGCCTGAGTAGCTGGGAATACAGGCGCATGCCACCACACCCAGTTATTTTGCTGCTTTTTGTATAAGAAAGAGTATGAATCTGCTCATTTCTATTAATAGAAACAGAAAGAATAAAACATAAATAAATGAAATAAGTTACCTACAGGTGTTGGAAAATGAGGTAGAAAAAATGAAAAGGTTAAAATGGGTTTGAAGGGAAGAGATTTATACTTCTCTGAATGTGCTTTTGTGTACAGTTTTGATTCTTAAAACCATCTTATATCTAGATGTCGAAATGCCAAGATTGTAAAAGACAAAGAATTCCTGAGGAATGTTTCCAGATCATAAGAGATTAAAGATACAAAACTACATTCAATGTGTAAGCCTCTTCCTTTTCTTTTGTAATGAAAGGCATGTGGAACAATTGGCAAAATTTTGAATAAAGTCTGTGAATTAGACAGTAGTACTGTATCAATTATAATCTCCTGATTATGGTATTTATTCTGTGGGGAGGTAAGAGAATGTCCTTATTCATAGGAAATACATATTAGAGTACTCCTCTCTCTGTCTTTCACTCTTTCTTGGTCTCTTACACACACACCTGCATACAGAAAGAGAATAAATTTTAATTATCTAAAATTACTTTATATATTTATATAAATTATATAAAATTACTTTGATGTATTTATGTGTTAATTAAGATTTTTTATTGTCAAGTTAATCTTAAGGATTTTTAACTCTAGCTATACATTAATTAAAATGAAATTCTAGAATTCTTAATAAAAACTACAGAACAGTCAAAATATGTTGGTGTGTATCAGGCTAAAAGCTGATAGCCTAGAAAATTTGTGCCTGGATGCCAGCAAAATTTGAGGAATTTTAATGAGATAAAAAAATGAGTCAGCCGGGCACGGTGGCTCATGCCTGTAATCCCAGCACTTTGGGAGGTGAAGGCGGGCAGATTACTTGAGCCCAGGAGTTGAAGATCAGCTTGGACAACATGGTGAAATGTCATCTTCACAAGAAATACAAAAATTAGCCAGGTGTGGTGGTACATGCCTGTGGTCCCAGCTACTCAGGGGGTTGAGGTAGAAGGATGGCTTGAACCCGGGAGGCAAAGGCTGCAGTAAGCTGAGATCACGCCACTGCACTCCAGCCTGGTGACAGAATGAGACTCTGTCAAAAAAAAATTTTTTTTTGAAAGGTCAATCAAAGTAAGAAGAAAATAATACAGACTGGTGAAGAAAGTTTGGCTGTGCCCAGTCTCTTATGTCTTCTCTTCTACCACAAATCACACCAGCAATAACAACTTGAGAATCTCAAACATTGGAAAAGTCAGAACAAGGGAGAGGTAGGGGACCTCCAAGGTCTCATTTGGCCACTCAAAGCTCCTATGACAGCTTCATGTTCTGCCTACCCATTGTCAAAGTGCACCAGCTCAGCATCCTTAAGCATCATAAATTCTTTAAGCAACGCGATCTCAACGTGGTTAGAGACCACCTCTAATTTCATGTCAAGACGTGCCTCTTTGTGTAAACTTTGGATTTGAAATGGTGAATATAACCAAAATGCTTTTTGCTGTGTGAATCCAGCCTTAAACTGCTATGATGATTCCTGCAACAGCTGTCATTCCATAGACACTTTTCTTTTCCCACCTTCAGGATTACACAGGGCTCCCGTGGAAAAAATGCAAACCTCTGCTGAATAGCTTACTGCAAAGTCAAACTTTGAACTGATTTCATGTTTTAATAAACGTGTCAAAGGGAATTATGTTTTATTAAAATGACTTTCATGACAACCACTGTAGATACTAGCAGTAGATCCTGATGAAACTTTCCCCATAAGTCTTCCATGACCGACAGCAAAACTTCCCCTACGGGAGGGAGGCTTTGTAAAGTTCTCCTGTGGAAAATGAACAATTCCCTGTCTCTCGTCAACTGTCAGTCTCACAGGACAAGGTTTTATCAAGATATTAATTAATTAATTTATTTATTTATTTATTTATTTTGAGACAGAGTCTTGCTCTGTTGCCCAGGCTGGAGTGCAGTGGTGCAATCTCAGCTCACTGCAACCTTCACCTCCTGAGTTCAAGCAATTCTCCTGCCTCAGCCCCCCAAGTAACTGGGATTACAGGCGTGCACCACCATGCTCAGCTAGTTTTTTGTATTTTTAGTAGAGATGGGGTTTCACTACGTTGGCCAGGCTGGTCTGGAACTCCTGACCTCAGGTGATCCACCAGCCTCGGCCTCCCAAAGTTCTGGGATTATAGGTGTGAGCTGCCATGCCTGGCCTCAAGATATTAATTTCTTATTCTCAACTTAACTCTATGGTGCCAATGTAATTGGAAAACCTTAAATGTCTTTGTTCTTTTTTTTTCTTTTTCTTTTTCTTCTTTTTTTTTTTTTGATACGGAGCCTTGCTCTGTCATCCAGGCTGGAGTGCAGTGGTGTGATCTCTGCACACTGCAAGCTCCACCTCCCGGGTTCACGCCATTCTCCTCCCTCAGCCTCCCGAGTAGCTGGGACTATGGGCTCCCGCCACCACACTTGGCTAATTTTTTGTATATTTAGTAGAGACGGGGTTTCACCGTGTTAGCCAGGATGGTCTCAATCTCCTGACTTCATGATCCACCCACCTCGGCCTCCCAAAGTGCTGGGATTACAGGTGTGAGTCAAAGTGCCCGGCCAAATATCTTTGTTCTTGCTGTATATTTCTTGAGTCCTTCCCATAGCTCAGGCTCTATGCTAGGCTAAATTTTATCCTAATGCCATGGGATTCTTCAATCAAAGTCCCACACAGGCCAAGTTTAGCACTGGCAGAAGATGACAAAGGCAAGGTGATGTAAATCAGCCAAGATGTTCAGAATGCCCAAGGCATGGAGAATACTTCATTGACAAGGCAGCATTTTTGCAGGACCTTGAGATAAACACTGAATTTTTTACAGACTTGACCTTCATTACAGTTGCTAAGCTCTACACCTAGCTAGAATTTCTACCTGTGTGATCCCAAGGCAATCCTCACATAGTAACCTATGGCTGGGTCCTCTTGCCTAGAAAGCCTCTGGGTATACAAGATGCCAAAAAGAACATGCCAGGCTTAATATTCCTTTCCCTATGGAGAAAAATGTCTTTGAAAATTATGCCATGATATTTAGAAGGAAACAACAAAATTATTTCTTATATCAATGACTTTTAAAAAAATTAAATTAGTAAAGTTGCCTGTAAGTTCTTTGCTAAACACAATCTATCATAACACAGGAGTTGTTAAAGTTATAATGCCATAACCTCAAACAAAAGAAATAAAGATGATTTAATGAAAATGGACTTTCAAAATTATATAGAAATCTCCTATAAATATTTGAAAAGTCGTTTCATATGAATACATCTTTACAGAAAGCATCCTCAGAAAAGCAGCACAGGATGAGATGAACTAACCTGAAATTAACATAAATTAGACAAGTTGACATTTTACTCCAAACCAAAGTAATGATTTACCTAGTTCTGCATGAAAATGTGTCGAAGTATTCTCTCTCTCTTATTGTACTAAACACGGAATTTTTTTTCTAAACTTTTCCTCCTACTTGACTTTTTCATGTTTATTTGGTTTTGAATAACACTTTGACAACTTGATATTCCCTGCCCTGGTTTTCAGTGTGCTCTTTGTATCGTAGTTTCATTTTTTATTGTCTCCTATTTTTGCCCAAATTGAGCAAAGTTTCTAAGTCCTTTTCTCTTATGGAACTGATGATTTACATAAGTGGTAGCCAACAGAGACCAAGTTGGCATGAAACCAAAGGGAGCTTCCATTTTGATGACTACTTTCAAAGAGCCTCAATACACCTTTCTCCATATCCATACCCATTCTAAAGGACTCAGTGCAGCCTAGCTATTACTCATGATTTTTCATCTCAGTGATTCAACTCCTCATCAAATTGACTTTTATAGCGCCTAAAAAGAATGTTTTGTAAAGCTTGAAACTGTCTCAGGAAAATGAAGACCACATGTCTAGAGCTGAGCCACCTAAAGCCTTAGTAGATGCAAATCTTCTGGAATTGTGCCAAATGGCCTCATGCCACTTGCAGAGATGACACTCCATGGTTTACTGGTTCTACATTTAGAGATGAATTTAGTGATGGAGATGAGGCAGTGAAAAACTTCAGTCAACATATGATATTAATGGTATATAAACAGTAGTTCCAGGAATAGCATGCTTCAAATAGCTAAATAATATGCCCACCTGTTACCGAACAACCAGAACCAGAAGTAGCAAGTTTGTTTCTAATTAAAATACTTCAAGTATGACCAAATAAAACCCACTGGTGTATCTGTGCTGCTCAGATTTGGAAAAGAGAGACCCAGTGGGCATCACAGATATGGCAAGAGGAGAGATCCCTTGAGATAGTGCCTGCCCTTCCACTCCCCAGCCCTCAGGCTTGCTCACATTTTTGGCCACAACTAAAAAGGCTCTGTTTTATATAATTTATAGATGAGCCATCAGATTTATATTTATTGTAATTTATAATGAACCATCAGATTTAATTTTTATAAGATATAGTACCAGAATCAAAGATAACCATGACAACTTCTCTAAAATGTTTTAGAACAACCTACCTGGAAATAAAACTTCAAAATGTCACCCCAATCCCATGTCAGGCCAAAGTGCAACACATGTGTGTGAGTGCACGTGTGTGAATGTGTGTGTACAGATGAGGGCATGAACAGTCTAAGAACAGTGAGAAGGTGAGTCTTCTCAAAGGACTGTGAGTTTAATTGTTTAAATTCCAAGTGAACTTCAAAGAAATAGAAATAACAGCTTTGGCTAGAATGCAGATTGACAGGTAAGTGTGGAGCATAATAATGACAGGAAGTCAGCATGTTGTAATATGCTTTGGTTTTCACATGTTCCTTTCTTCATAAACCTGTGAATATGTATGAAGAATACATTTCATTTTTAATGTAAATTATCGTTCTCATAGATTCAATTCCCAATGTGACTTTTTTAGACCTAAATTGTCTAACAAGACTGCTTAATATTTTAAATACTCACTTCACTCTGTCTTCATTACAGACGAAAACTGCACTGTGGGCCCAAACTACCCTCTTGACTCTGCATATTGACCAAGTTAAGTGAATAATAACACATCTCTTTCCCCTGCCTTTTCAGGTAGTCACACTATGAAGGTCATACAAACAGTTTGTGTGTTGGAAAAGCCAAAATAATACACCATTGAAATGCAAATGCCAGGGAAACTCTGGCAGTTTTCCCTTATTTCTAGACACTAACTACAGGGAAAGTGCATGATACATAAACAGTAGTGCATGATATATAAACAGTAGTGCATGATATATAAACGGTAGTGCATGATATATAAACAGTAGTTCCAGGAACAGCGTGATTCAAACAATGTGCTAGTCCATTTCTACCTAGAGGTGTGTGATGAAAAAAAAAAGAATAGTGTAATTTGTAATATTTTTGAGAAAGACACACTATATCCTCCAAAACAGCATACTCTGCAGGTTTTACTTAGACATTTTTTTCTGAATGATTTATCATAAAGAATATAACATCTTTTGAGTAAAATAAATAGAAGCAGGTAATTTAAATAACAAACAGAGCAGTAAAATTCTCAATGTTCTCAAGGCAAACCTTTATTCCCTCATTCCCATTTGTGCTGCATTGACTCCAAGTATCCAGGTCAAAGTTGGTACAGTCTCATCCTGCTGTCAAAGCCAACTGGCTGTCAGAAATACATACCATCCTAGTTACTGACTGAAGCTCAAAGCACCATGTTCAGAGACATAGCACTATGAGAGGGGGTGTGCTCCAGGAGAGGCTAGTGCTGCTCAGTGCAGCTACAATCCTCTTTGTCCATTTGCCAACAGGCATCTTGAGGCTGGGCCAGGATGCTTTGCTGGACTATTCAAGAGCTGTTCCTATCTGGTTTGTTTACCACTTGGGTACAACTCCATATTGGATGGCCGCTGAGTGGTTCTTGGAGACAGAATACTGCTAATGCTTTGTAGTTCAACAACCCTTTTGTATTTAAAAACTGCTTTTAAATTCTCTTTCTGGCATATATCCAGTGTCTGATTTGAGCTCTTGAGGATCTGATCTCAGTTGAAAATAGATTATCTATATAACTCAAGCAAAATGACCTTCTTTATAACATTTTCTGGAAAATGTAGGCAAGAGATTGTTTAAATTTTTCCCCATTAAAAAAAGCCAACCCTGCCTATGTTCCATGTATCTCTCCTTAGTAGATCTCACCTATCTTTGACCTCCCCCAGCTTGGATCCCTGCCCTTCATCTACTCATAAGTTCTCCCATGTAGACACGTTTACTAGAGGGCAAACATGCTTTAAAATAAGTCTTAGTCCATGTTATCAAGTACAAGAAATAAGTATTTTATTCAGGTTTCTGTGAAGTGTGTGTGTTATACATGCTTTAATAGCTCCTTTTATGTCCATTATCCCGGTGCAAAGCTTTGACACTTGAAAGTAATCAGACCATAGTTTGGCTAGAATTGAAGACAACTAAGACCTTTCCTCAAAATACCAAAAACGGATTATTTAGAACACCTTAAGAAATTGTTCCCTTCACTACTATGGCACGGTGCCCATGGCACAGCTAGTGTCCTCCTTCATTATAGGACTTGTTTGTGTGAGCAGTGCCTCCACTGGGGAATTATTAGATTTCTACTGAATCTCCCAATTAAGCAAAACTGATACACTAAAATCCCATCCTGCTGCTATTTTCTAAGATAGGGAAAATATTTTTTCAATAGTATTGTAGTTTCTTACTTGACATGCACAAATGGTACTATTCATGTACCAGCTAATTCCAACAGCTTATACACACACATCCACAGTTCATATTATAATATGAAATATATTAAGGGCACAAGGTATTTTGTATATGCTTCCACATACAAGTAAGACATTTAACATTGCTCAATGTGCAAAGCACATGTGGGGTTATGAGTCTGTTTCCACCCCTCCTTCCTCTTCCATTTTCCCATGTACTTCCTGCCACATACTGTCCACCCTGTGCCCTGCAAGGTAACAGTCCTGTGGTACTGAGCCGAACCTCACATTGTCACTAGAGGAATGTAGCTAGAGGAACATGAGTTTTGAATTTATTAGGAAGTCAATGTATTCTCTTATCTATCACAGAGAAACCTCAGCTCTTTCTAGGTTCTCTAAATTCATTCCTTCAAGCTCGCTCATTGGTTTTCAAGTCTGTTTTGTTTTTAATACATTTACCAATTGCTACTATGTGCAAGCACTACATGCTCTTGGAATCTGTTCATCTTTGCAAATGTCTGGCTCTGTCTTGCCTCACTGGCTAGTTTTCCCTGGTGATGAGATCTCGGTTCTTTATTATAGGGCAAGAGAACAGACAAGGACTGGACCCTGAAAGGCATTTGGCAAGAACGATGACAGAATGCTAAAATGACAATTCAAAACAAATTGAAAACCAAATTCATTTTGTATTAGCAATGCTACTTATTTTATTAAGCAAAAGAACAGAAGGTATTTCCACCACTGTCTTGCTGACCAGGTCTGAGAGGATATTCTATGGCTCATTAGCAGGAAAGAAGAGCAATTTAAGGATACACAACAGAAGCATATTCAGCTCGTGCTGCATGCACACACACAGCTATAGAAGAATAAAGCTTTTTCACACAGTTAGAACATTTAGTAAATGCTTCTGTGCCTCACAGCTGCTGTCCTGGCCTAAAAGAACACAGGATTTAAATGAGGGCACAGTCTGGGAAAAGACCAGCGCCCCTCACTGCTCCCTTTAACAAAAACACATTAAACAACTCAGGGTGTCACAGAGATGATAAAACAGGGAAGGAGGAAGGGGGCTCGGACACAGATGTCACACAGCAGCTCGCCACAGCAGAGGAACAGGAATGACAGCCACAGTGTAACACAGAGGACAAGAGGGGCGGGCTCTGGGAGGTGGACAGTCAGCCGAGCTGCAGGAGGGGTACAGCTAAATTCTGTCTCCTGTGTGCTTTTTAAAGCAAATCAGAGGAGCAGAGTTGTATCTCTGATTCGCATCAAATCAAAAATAGATTGTTGTCTTAGTCATTACAGGCAGCTAAAACAAACTTCCACAGACCAGGTGGCTTAAATAGGAAGTATTTATTTTTCACAGTTCTGGAGGCTGGAAGTCCAAGACCAAAGCACCAGCATGATTGGGTTCTAGTGAGGGCCTCTGCCAGATTGCAGAAGACTTCTCATTGTATCCTCACATGGTAGAAAGAGGGTGAGGGAGTTCTCTGTGGTTTCTTCCATAAGGGCACTCATCCCATCATGAGGTTCCACACTCACAACCTAATCGCCTCCCAAAGGCTTCACTTCCTAACACCATTAAACTGGGGGTTAGGGGTTTAACATATGAATTTGGGGGCAGCATGAACATTCAGTTCATAACAATCACATTAGTTCATTCATTGAAGTAGAATAATGTCTTGGAAAACAGGAAGCATGGAATAAAATAAATGCCTGCAAACCATCACTTCTTGCATTTCTGTAATTCCTTTCTTCTCAAAATTTGAGAGTCCACTGAGTATCTAAAGAAACATTCCATCTTGCACCTGAACAGAATTATTCGATGCTAATATTTTCAATATTAACTAGGATTATTGATTCATATTATTCATTATTTATTCACAAAATTATCATTCTCATGCATTCATCTACTATGCACCAGATGCTAAGCTGCCCGCTTGCAGAAGATAAAAATGTAAAGGGAAAATAAATGATTAGCAAATGAAGGCAGTGCATCATCAGGAAGGCATGTGTAACGCTTCATGAAACCTCCAGGAGTAATTCCTTAACCACACTGGGATGGTGTTGGGATGAGGGAGGCCAGGGCAGAGAGGCCTCAAATAGGGGTTGACTTTGAGGCTCCATCTTAAAAGATAAGGAGAACTTAATTGAAGAAAACTCAAGAGAAAGAATTCCTCGGAGACAATGCACTATGGCAGGCTCTGGGAATGAGCGAAGGTGGTACATAGAATTTCACTGGTGTGGGGAAGACGGGTAGGGCTGCGTGACCAGAGGCAGTGACCAGGATGATATGAGCACAGGCTCTGCAGACTCCTAACTCCTTCACTAACTGGTAGTGCAGCTTATATGCCTCAGATTCCTCCTCTACTCATCCAAAAAGCGTAGTAGCACCTGTTAGCAACACATCAGTATCTCCGTTGAACTACAGAGCTTAATAAATGCTAACTTTGCCTAGATGTCCAGTGCCCTCTGTATAAAGGTATTTCTTCTAAACGTCCTTTCTGAACACTGTTGGAAAATTCCAAAAGTTGTTTGTTTGGCTTAGGTTTTGTGTTTAGGGTACATGGAGCCCACTCAAACCAAAGAGGCCAACAAAAGGGAAGTTTGTTGAGAAAAATCAGAAGGCAAGAACAGTCTCAAAAGGAAAGTCTGAATGTGACACTCCCTTGCTTCAAGGCCATCAGTAGCTTCTCAGAGCCTATAAAAATGAGTCTAAGCTATATTTTTTCCATCAAGACCTTGCTAAGATGTGACCTTCCCCATATGTATGTTCAATCCCCTCCCTAACCCTTAAGCAGTCAATCATCCAGTCTTGAACACACCTTCCATAGCTTACATATACCATTGTCATTGGGCATGGAGTGATTTGTTTATAGGCCCATCTTTCCCACTGTTCCCATGCTGCTTAATAGCAACAAGTAGGACACAGCCACTTTGTGCTCTTAGTGACCACCTCAGTGAATGGCTCAGGTAGCTTCTAAGTAGCATTTGCTTATCTGAACCATCCTAAAGATTTTGGGATGCCATAAGGAATAGGGAGAAGTATGATCATATTTACGTAGCAGAGCTAATAATGTAAACCACAAAGAAGAGTATGGACTTAAGGAAAGAGAAAATAGATGTAGAAAGATCAGTTCAAAAGCTTTCAAAATAATCCCCACTGAGAGATGATGAGCACTAGAGTAAGGTGAGGAATGTAGAGAACATGTATTCAGAGCTTTGCACCTGGCAGAATGCTCCATACTTTTCAAATGTGACTTCAGTATATCCTCACAGTTACTGTATCAGAGGAATGCTATCTTTATCCCCATTTTATTTTATTTTATTTATTTATTTATTTATTTTTTGAGACAGGCTCTCACTCTGTCATCCAGGCTGGAGTGCAGTGGTGCAATCTCAGCTCACTGCAGCCTCTGTCTCCAGGATCCCTATTTTAGATATGAAACCAAACTATTGGGCAGTAAGACAACTTGTCCAAAGTCACATAGCTAATATGAAGTGGGAAGTGTGTTGGAGAAGAGGTAAAGAATTTAAGAGATATTAGTAGGTTTAAAAACTCAATAAATAAATAAATCTTGGGGACAGACAAGAGGAAAAATCATAGTGTGTAATTTGTATGCTTAAGTAAGATCTTTAAAAAGCCAGGTGATGTAGGAAAGAAGGACCAATTAGGGAGGGAAAGTCTGACTATTATGGTGATAGTACAATAACTTGCACAACAACTGCATGGAATTCAGACATCTACTCAAATAATTTAGAAATGAATACTTTGAAATACATAGTTAATTGTTGTGAAGGTAACTTAAGAAAAGGAAATGTTCATGAAGTGTTTTCAAAATTTAGCTTCACCTTATGTCTGAAGTATAGAAAGCCTGATAGTTTCTCTGCTGTAATGTTCTGCTTTTTCTATTAACGACAAATACAATTCAACCAAGCAAAGTTGCTGCAGGACCACACGAAGGCCAGGTGGCAAAGTCCTAGATGAATTATATAAAGAAAAGAGCCTATTAAACTCTAGGAAAAAGGGGGAAAAAACACCCAGAAAATGCAACTCAGCTTCAGTGTTTGCAGAGGCACTGAGAAGCACTTCTGCAGAGGCTAAGAGTTGGTAGAAAAAAAGCAAGTAATATAAAAAAAGATACCAGAAATGCTTCAAGGAGCTGACAAAAGCCTAAGAGACTCTATAAAGCATTCTGGCTTTACATCCCATTTAACCCTGAGGCTGCTGAACATCAGTATATAGTGAATACTTCATTTGTAAAGCAAGCCCATGGTAACATCAAGCAGAAGCTGCGGGCACGAATACCATCTAGTCTATGAAAGTGGCCACCAAGGTGTATGTTAACTGTGACCAAGGAACAAAACTGGGAAAGAGCAAAAGATAAAGAAAGACTAAGAGTAAGTATAAAAGAAAGAAAACTTAGCAATGTGAGAGGACGTGGACATGGATGTAGGTATGAAAGAAGTCAAGTTGGGCAAGGATTCAAGAGCCAGACAAGGCTAGAGAGAGATTAATGTGCGAGATGCAAAAGGAAAGGACACTAGAAGGGTCAATGTTCAAAAGGGCAATGAAGGAAATGGCCAAGGCCGCAAGACAAAGAGGCCATCGGCCAAGGGCTGCCGCACCTTGGAGGAACCAAATACTCATCTGATCAGACTGACAGGAGCCGAAGAATGGAAAGACTAGGGCAGACTACGCCCTTCTCGTTAGGCTCCCAGGAACCCATGGTCACATTAGAATTTAAAAGCAGCAAGATTCTGCTGTATCTGGATTCCAATTTCTCACTGAAGGCTAAGCCACTAAATAGAGTTACAAAGGGTGGGGTGGGGGGGAGAAGAACCCCTCCTCTAAGAAACTCAAACAGTAAAAAGAGCCATACCTTGTGAAAACTTACTGATAGACTTTACAGAACTGCCCCATGCTGGAGGCGATCGGTACATGCTAGTGCTTGTTTGCTCATTTAAAATAAAATCAGGTTTTTGCCTCTGGTCCTCCTCCAAGTCAGGTGCACCCCCACCAAACAAACTAGGTATTTTCCCTGTAAGATTTTGTTCGGTCGGCCACCCCCAAATCATAGGTCGAATTAAAGGTGACCTCCAGGAACTAAAAAAATTAACCTTAAGAAAGCAAATGCAGGCTTTAAAAATAGCCATACAAAGTGTTCATAATTAAAGAAATGAAAATGCCTATAAGCCTGACACCCCTTTAAATCTAGTGACTCTGTTTAAAGTAAAATCTAATTGTTCTAGGACCCATATAGGATGGGCTCTACACTGAAACCTTAAAGTTGCAGGTGCTGTGTCTTGGATCCACCACAGTCAGCTAACACCGGCAGCTCAGGATACGTGGACCAGCCAGCAGGACGAAGATCATCCAACCCGGCGGATCCTGAGACAAGACCAAGCTGCTGTTGAGGACGACAGCCCTACTTTGGTCACTCCAGAGGCTGACCAGTCTACGCACAACTGAAGGTTGACGAGACAACAAGCCCTGCTCTAGTCACACATCAGCAGCTGACTACTCTATGCACGGCCGAAGCTTGAGGACTCGTCAAGCAAGTAAATGTAGTTAAAAATCTTTTTTTTTTTTTTTTTTTTTTAAAGCAAACAGATGAATTTTTATTTTGCAGCACATTACAAAGAGGTGAGAATTTCCAGTTTCCACCTTTCCAAGAGGTCTAGTTTAGGATTAATCAAACTTTATGCTGAGGTTTTTATTTGTGTGTGGCATTCCTTGGTATATAACACTTCGTACTTTACGTTATGGGATACTTTAATTATTTCTCAGGATGTGTTAGTTTTCTTTCTTTTTTTTTATTATTTTATTTTTTTTTATTATACTTTAAGTTCTAGGGTACATGTGCATAATGTGCAGGTTTGTTACATATGTATATTTGTGCCATGTTGGTGTGCTGCACCCTGCAACTCATCAGCACCCATCAATTCGTCATTTATATCATGTATAACTCCCCAATGCAATCCCTCCCCCCTCCCCCCTCCCCCCTCCCCATGAGAGGCCCCAGTGTGTGATGTTCCCCTTCCCGAGTCCAAGTGATGTCATTGTTCAGTTCCCACCTATGAGTGAGAACATGCGGTGTTTGGTTTTCTCTTCTTGTGATAGTTTGCTAAGAATGATGGTTTCCAGCTGCATCCATGTCCCTACAAAGGACGCAAACTCATCCTTTTTTATGGCTGCATAGTATTCCATGGTGTATATGTGCCACATTTTCTTAATCCAGTCTGTCACAGATGGACATTTGGGTTGATTCCAAGTCTTTGCTATTGTGAATAGTGCTGCAATAAACATACGTGTGCATGTGTCTTTGTAGTAGAATAATTTATAATCCTTTGGGTATATACCCAGTAGTGGGATGGCTGGGTCATATGGTACATCTAGTTCTAGATCCTTGAGGAATCGCCATACTGTTTTCCATAATGGTTGAACTAGTTTACAATCCCACCAACAGTGTAAAAGTGTTCCTATTTCTCCACATCCTCTCCAACAACTGTTGTTTCCTGATTTTTTAATGTTTGCCATTCTAACTGGTGTGAGATGGTATCTCATTGTGGTTTTGATTTGCATTTCTCTGATGGCGAGTGATCATGAGCATTTTTTCATGTGTCTGTTGGCTGTATGAATGTCTTCTTTTGAGAAATGTCTGTTCATATCCTTTGCCCACTTTTTGATGGGGTTGTTTGTTTTTTTCTTGTATATTTGTTTGAGTTCTTTGTAGATTCTGGATATTAGCCCTTTGTCAGATGAGTAGATTGCAAAAATTTTCTCCCATTCTGTAGGTTGCCTGTTCACTCTGATGGTAGTTTCTTTTGCTGTGCAGAAGCTCTTTAGTTTAATGAGATCCCATTTGTCAATTTTGGCTTTTGCTGCCATTGCTTTTGGTGTTTTAGACATGAAGTCCTTGCCCATGCCCATGTCCTGAATGGTACTACCTAGATTTTCTTCTAGGGTTTTTATAGTTTTCCTGTAATACTGTTTTCCTATTGTTCTGTTGCTGTATTCAACCTTTTTCCCAGGTAAGGACCTCTTTTGTCCTTGCTGTACATTGTTTTGTTGTTGTTACCCCCATAACCATGCTAGAAGAAACACCTATATAAGGTGTCCCCACTGTACACATACTACTTAGGAAACCCAGACCCGTCCAACCCAGCAACAATTCCAAGTCTTTCAGTCATCCTTTAAACACATAAATCAGAAGTTACCCCAACCTCTTCCTTTAGCAAAAACAGAAAAAACCTATTTGCTCAGTTGACTGAAAACATTGCTGGCAGCCTAGATGTTTCTTCATGTTATGTTTATTAAAAGGCTAACATAAGAGACCAATGGCCTTGAAAAGCAAAAGAGTGAATGCCTCAAGATAACTTTATTTTAACTAACTTTTTCCCCAAACAGATGCCACAAGTTCAAGCATCTGACTCTTAAAAACTTCTGTTATTAAAAAATACTGTGTTACTCACTAAGAAAAAGCTTTTAAGACCCAGTGACAAAATTAACCTGCTTAGGACGTGACAAAGTTGATACATGTGCCTGTACAGGTTTAACACAGGTCTGATCCTAGTTCTTCATTTAGAAATTAGTTTCCAGCTATAAAAATTTAAAACCCTCATTATAAGTGTATTACTGGTAATAGAAAGTTGCTTGCTGCTCCCCTGTGTACTACGCTTGCTCCTTCAAATGATAAAAGGTTTTGTAGCTACCATGGTTCATCAGAAAACTTCAGCACAAGTGTATTACATAAAACACTATAGCTCTGTCTCGCAAAAAGACTCAGAAAGTAAAAATAAAAGTGAGAACTCCCACTAATTAGTGAAAATTCTCAAAGCAGGGGATAAGGGAGGAGATCACTACTACTCCTGCTGCCCTCCGCCCCCCACCTTGCCTAGTTCACAAGACAGGAGGAAAGAGAGAAAGAAACAAAAGTAAGATAAATAGCCAGACAACCTTGTCACCACCACCCAGCCCTAGGAGTTAAACAAAGTAATAATAATATCAACCCCTGGCCTAAACTACCTGTGTTATCTGTAAATTCCAGACACTGTATGAAAAGAGCACTGTAAAACTTTTTGTTCTGTTAGTTGATGCATGTAGCCCCCGGTCACGTTTCCCACGCTTGCTCACTTGCTTGATTTATCATGGCCCTTTCATGTGGACCCCTTAAAGCTATAAGCCTTTAAAAAGACGAAGAATTTCTTTCTCGGAGAGCTCGGCTCTTAAGACGCGAGTCTGCCGATGCTCCCGGCCAAATAAAAAACCTCTTCCTTCTTTAAGCCGGTGTCTGAGGAGTTTTGTCTGCGGCTCATCCTGCTACAGGAGGGGTGAGGAGAGTTTGCTCCTGTTGCTGGAGAAATACGTCATTGGGGACACCTTTATCTGAAGGTGACAAACTACCCAATTCAGGAAAACCACTTAAATAATAAGAGAATTCATTGTCTCACAAAATGCGAACAGAAGTCAGAAGTGCAAAGATACCATCAAACACTTGGCCTCTTTCTGCCTCTCTGCTGTGCCATGTAGAGCCTCAGATTCTGCCAAGGCAGGAGCCCCAGATGCCCTCTGGGCGCTGGCAGCAGGAAGGGCAGTTGTGTGCTTCATCTGTCCTCATCCAGGTGCGCAGGAGTGGCTCGCCTGTGCTGGCTTCTTCTTGAGAAGGGAAACCACTTCTCGAGAGTGTCGGCTAGGGCTGCATCCCATCCCTGGTCAGCATGAGTCACAGCCTCATTCTAGAACCTGGAGATGGCCTTCCGCTGGGGGGAGCGGGGCTCACCCCGAGGAGTTTAAACTGGAGCTGGCTTTCCCTCCTTGGAGCAGGGGATAGCAGAAAATCACTACCTCTTAGGAAAGAGAAAAAAGGACGTGAGGTAAAGCTGCAGGGAGAGACAAGCTAGAGCTAAACTAGCCCAGCGGAAGAGAAAGACACTCCCAGGTAAGATCCCGCTTCACTGTAAGGATTAAAATGAAAGTAATAATCTGAATTTGATCCGAAGACCAAAAAGACCTTTCTCTTCCTATACTTATGTAAAAGATAAATGCAGGAAGTGGTGTAAAAGATAAAATGCAGAAATAGGACCCTCTGTTTCTTCTGAGAGAAACACCAATTGGAATGATTCTCTACGCACGGAAGAACCATTGCAAGAACGAGAGAAACTGGTGAGAGACTACAGTACCTGGTTTTAGCATAAAAACAGACAAAGACGCATTGCATAGGGAAGGAAAGACAGAGTCACAGTGCCCACCTCACCCTTCCTCCAGCTCTAAGGGATAAATGCAGAGGGTGCAACACAATTTATCACCTACACCAGGCCACTTCTGAGCAGGGAGGGTGTCATGCGCGTTCGTGTGAAGAGACCACCAAACAGGTTTTGTGTGAGCAACATGGCTGTTTATTTCATCTGGGTGCAGGCGGGCTGAGTCCAAAAAGAGAGTCAGCGAAGGGAGATAGGGGTGGGGCCATTTTATAGGATTTGGATAGGTTAAGGAAAATTACAGTCAAAGGGGGTTGTTCTCTGGCCGGCAGGGGTGGGGGTCACAAGGTGCTTAGTGGGGGAGCTTTTGAGCCAGGATGAGCCAGGAAAAGGAATTTCACAAGGTTATGTCATCAGTTAAGGCAGAAACAGGCCATCTGGATGTGTACGCGCAGGTCACAGGGGATATGATGGCTTAGCTTTGCCTCAGAGGCCTGACAGAGGGAAGCACATAAGTTATTAAAATCTTGTGTGTATGTGTATATGTGTGTGTGTGCATTTATCTTTATCCAGACCATAGCATTTTTAAATGAGAAAATACTCTTTTTAAAGGAATAGAGATTGTTAAAGTAAATGAAAATGGAAACACGACATGAAGAATCCCTGAGCATATAAAGCCAGCCGGGCCTCCTCATGACCTCAACCTTGCTTGATTTGCAAATATAAGTGAAGCTGAAGCTATTCCTTGTAAATGCCTGTATTAAAGAGAAACAGAACCTAAGTTCAGCCAAACAGAAGCAACCAACAAACATACAACTATTATAGGAGTTATTAAGAAATTATTTTAGGCAGATAGAGAGGAAAAGCGGTCCTTGGGAAGTTTTTATTTCTTTTAAAACAGCTCCAGAAATGTTTCTTGTCTAGCAGGAAAGCCCTGGCTCTTAGAGCCAGGCAGCAAGCTTTGATATGCAAATGCTGGCCATTAGAAACTGGGTACACCCAAACATGGCGCTTCCCACTGTCTTCTTCTAGCCCTTGTCACTACATGGGCCTGGCAACATGGCTGCCCCCACATATCCTCAAGTGTGTGGAACATCAAGGCGCCCTGTATTAGCATATTAAAAGCTTGGGTGGGAGGGCCAGTTTTTTCCCCGGCTATGTGAATGACAGGCCTGGTCAAACCAATCCCCTGAGCCCTATACACACCAGACACCACCTCCTCCAGCCCTCTGATATAAGCAGCCACTCTTCCACTGCACTAGGGGTTTTTTCTTTGTTCGAATCCCTGTGCCCTCTGTCTCTGTAAGGAGGGAGCTGTTTTCTTCTTCCTTCTTTCTTTCTTGCCTATTAAACTTTTTACTCCTTGAAACCACTCCACGTGTGTCCATGTCATTTTATCCAAACTGGCTCGAGACCAAGAACCCTGGTGTTCCTTCAGTCATCGGAGCCAGATCATAACTAATGACTTTTTATTGGGATAAACCAACTAAGGCAATTGCACAACTGTAAGCACTCAAATACTTTCCTTGTTTTACTTCCTTGTTCATCCTATGAAAGCCTCCTCCGTGTGTTCCCTCTATGGAGTTCTCAAACTAATCTGGTTTGGAACTGCCCAATCATGAATCACTGTTTGCTCAAGTAAACACTTTAATGTTTTATTATATTGCAGTTTACTTTTTAATAAGGTACTTGGTAGGCTAAGAGCAAATTATGCTAAAAGTTTTTCCTAACTTTCTTTCTTTCTTGGTGAAATGTAGAGAATATTTCAGCCCAATTATCTTCACAGATGCTGTCTTTTGCCTCCATTCAGAGTATTTTACCTTGACAAAAACACTTGTACAAAAAAATGTCTTCAACACTTTTCTCTATGACTCTTTGGAATGGTCTGACAATAATTGTAGGCCATCTCAATTTCATTTCATTCTGATAGAGTATATAAGTTTATCCAGTTAGAAATCGGAGCTAAATCAAAAGTCCTTTCTTGGCCAGAGCTAAATCAAAAGTCCTTATCTTGGCTCACACCCATAATCCCAGAACTTTGGGAGGTGAAGGTGAATGGATCGCTTGAGCCTGGGAGTTCAAGATTAGACTGGGCAACATGGAAAACCCTGTCTCTACTAAAAAAAAAAAAAAAATACAAAAAATTAGCACAATGTGTTGGCACACACCTGTAGTCCCAGCTATTCGGGAGGCTGAGGTGGGAGGATCACCTGAGCGGAAGGTCAAGGCTACAGTGAGCCAAGAGACCACCATTGCACTCCAGCTTGGGTGACAGGAGCGAGACCCTTCTTGCCCCAAGTTAAACTATTAAGCACAAATTAGAGAACTTCAAATTAATTTTGTACATATTCAAGTGCCCATTTAATTCATTTTTATTCTTCCCTTGCTCTTTTATAGACCATTTTCAATCTGTTCTTGTTGGCAAATTTTGTTTTTAATGATTACAATTTGAAAAGTTTCAAACTTTTTCATACTCTATGAATTGAATATATTGATAAAAAAATTTTCACCCAAAAGATAAGTATTGGCAAGAGTATGGAGAAAAGAAACACCTGTGCACTGTTGGTGGGAATGTATGTTAATATATCCACTATGGAAAACAGTATGAAGTTTCCTTAGAAAACTAAAGATAGAATTACCATATGATCCATCAACCCCAGTACATCCAAAGGAATGAAATCAATGTGTTGAAGTAAAGTGTCATCACTCACATACTCTACAGCATTATTTATGGTAGCCAAGACATGGAAACAACTTAGGTGTCCATCATCAGATAAACGGATAGGGAAAGAAGAGATGCGGATCAAAGGGTGCAAAGTTTCAGTTAGACAAGACGACTAAGCTCCAGTAATCTATTGCACAAAATGGTGACTATAATAAATAATGACACCTGTATATTTCAAAATTCCTTTTAAAAAGTAGATTTTAAATGTTTTCATCACAAAAAAAATTGTTAAGTATATGAGGCCAAAAAACCTCATTAATTAGCTTGATATAATTATTCCATGGTCTAAACAAATATCAAAACAACACATTGTGTATGATAAATAAATATAAATTTATACAATTTTTGACCTATAAATATACACAATTATTATTTGTCAATTAAAAATAAAATGTTTAAAAAATTTTCTACCATTTTTAAATACATCATAACCATAATATAGAGGACCAATTCACAAAAAGTCCACTTTTATCATAGGATCCACTGTGAGACACACACTTATAAAATTTTTAAGTAGTTTTTCTGTGGTTCAAACACCTATACCCTGACTGATGAAGGGCCTCAAAGAGGAAAAACCCACACCATCAAACTGAAACATTTTGCTATATTCACAATAGCTGTGTCATTAAAGCTTTGTAGTGTGATTACTTACTGCTCAAAGGAAATGTTCATAAACATGGATAACTGCAATGTCCTTTGTAGAAGGCAGAATATCTCATCTTGTATGAGCACAATTATATATTACGTGTTAACCATTATGAAGGCTAAGTATATTTTCTGTTCCACTGATTTCTTAATCTAATAAGAATGCTGCATTTACCACAATTTTGTGTTTTGCTAAAATTTATCTTTCCATTATCATTACAAAAATACGACTTTATCTTCAGTGTCAAATTTTAAAACTGAATTTATCACAGTCCTCACCTCAAAAAAGTCAATTTTTTTTTTTTTTTTTTTTTTTTGAGATGGAGTTTCAGTCTTGTTGCCCATGCTAGAGTGCAACGGCGCGACCTTGGCTCACTGCAACATCCACCTCCTGGGTTCAAGCGATTCTCCTGCCTCAGCATCCTGAGTAGCTGGGATTACAAGTGTGCGCCACCACGCCTGGCTAATTTTGTATTTTTAGTAGAGATGGGGTTTCTCCATGTTGGTCAGGCTGGTCTCGAATTCCTGACCTCAGGTGATCCACCAGCCTCGGAAAAGTCATATTTTTAACCTCCAACAGAATGAACTTCCACGTGCTCTACTTTGGCTTCATGAATTAGATGAAATAAATCAAATTTTACTGGAAATAATTGATTTTCTTTATGAAGCATCTTATAACATTGAGACAGCTAGCTTTACTTAATTCTTGCAAAGTTCTTCTGTTAATGGAGCTAACATGTTAACAGCTTTTGTTTCACATTTCTACTTTCACAAATAAAATGCTTGAAATTGATAATATATAACATTAACTTAGGACATTCACTTGATCTAAATGATGAGTCTTGCTTTATAGGGGGCTATGCAAACACATCTTCTGTGGCTGTAGTCTAGCCTCCTTCATAAATGAACCTCTAGCCTATGAGGCAGAAGTCTAGTCTGTGATACAATCTTCTGGTTTTTAGGTGGTCAAGGACAACACGTCAGCCACCATGGAAGAAGGCAAAGCAGTCACACTATTTTAATGTTACACATTGTCATTTGCTTCCATATTCATTATCCAAGTTTCCCAGAAACATTAATTTTCATCTTTTAGTTTATTACCATCAAAATGGTTTACTGAAAATATTTTTTAAATCATTGCCAAACAGTATTATAAGTAAATGGTAGATCTACTTACTAAGATTCACTCAGACTACTCCAGAACACTCAGCATCTGTTTCTACCACATTTCTCATTCACTTACTCTATCACTTCCCACAGTTTCCACTGACCCCATCTAATGGTGACCTTGATAGATCGATCTCTGGCCACAGCACAGATTCAGCATGACAGATTCAGTACATCAGGTAGTCAGCAGAGAGGCAACACTGCATAGTTCCCTGTTGCTCAAATTATGGTCTGAGGGGCCAGTGCAAAGATGTCACTGGAAGATTCGTGGAAATGCAGAATCTCAGATACACCCCTGACCTACTGAGCCAGTATCTGCTTCTGAGCGGGATCCCAGATGGTGTGAGTGCACCCAGCAGTTGGGAAGCTCTAGAATATTTTTCCTAACACCACTGAGAAAGACAGGAAAAACTGGGGAGAGAGGTGTCCCTAACCACTGGCATTGGAGCACACGCCTTTTTCTCAGCGAGCACCTGGAATGCTGTCTTTGAAAGGGAGGGATTAGCCTCATCGGGTCTGCAAGGGGCAGGAGCTCAGAGTGGTCACTGGTCTCTTTCCCAGTACCATGATAAGGTGAGGGCTCTATATGGCACAGCTAACTCCACCAAGTGGATTCGCTAAATCTGTTCCAGTTTATGTTACTGCAACTTTTGATTATAACATTTCTTTGAAAACTAAAGAATTTAAATAAATGTAAATCCAGAGAGGACCCAAGCAAACAGGGTGGCATAATAATCTGACCTTCAGTAAAACTGTGCCCACTCTACATCTCTTCTCAGATGCAAAGACATTATAAACTCTATTCCCTGGATTATATTCTCCACTACTGTTTCAAAGGCAAAGTCAAAAAGCATTTATTTATATTTTCATTTAGAAATTTATTTATTCTTTTCATTCAGTAGCTTTTCTTATTTAAAAATATTTTAGGGGAGATCAACTAAATTCAATCTTATGTTCAACTGGTGTGTGTGTGTGTCTCCATTACGTGTTCTACTTTAGCAATAAATCAAATTTATGATTTAAAAAAAACAGGCTCCTAGAAATGAAAGGTGAGTTAAATCAAAGAACTATAAAGCCCCCCTAGGAATACACTAGCTGAAATATTCAAGTAGTGATAGCATTAAGAGGAAATTACTATGTCTGTTCATCAGTTTAAAACATAGAACAGCTCTTGAATATATAAAGATTTTAAACAATCTTCCCTAATGAATGTGTACCATTAACAGAAATTACAAAGTTCTGTTAACATTTAAGACAAATAGAACTTGCCTCTCCCGTTTTCCTTTTACAAAGATATGTGTTAAATCAAGCAAGGAGCTTTAAGAATGCCACGATCAAAAATTATGGTCAAACTAGGAACCCTAATGCTAAAAACTGGGGACTTGAGATTATTTTTTCTCTGCAGGAGAATACAAAGGCAAAGAATTATTGCTATTTCTAAAGAATTTTTTGTGATTTCCAGGTAGTTTAAATCTAATATGTTGTTTCCTAAACTCCTTATTTTAAATGAAGAGTGTAATATTTTAAAATAACATTATTAAATTTTATGAATATTTTCATTCTTCTTTCAATGAAAGCATTTTAAGGTATTACAATCACTTTCTTGGGCCTCTCCGAGATTCCTTATATAGATTGTTTCCATGAAAATAGTTAAACTTACTAGGCAGCTGCTATGAGTCAGGCATGGAATGTACATTATCTCAGTTCTGTATGACAATTCTTCAAAGCTGATGTTGTTACCCCCATTTTACTTAAAAGTAAGTTGAGCTTTAGTGTGGTTAACTCATTTGCCCCAACCATATGCCCAACAAACTAATGTCTCTTTTACACTTACCTATTTGGTAGTATTTCCACATGTTTTACTTTGGCTGTATAATTTTGTTAATTATTTTTCTTGAGCAATTTTACCAGATAATGTTGAAAGTGTTATTGCTGAGGACCTTATTAAGATACTATCCCCCCAAAAAAATTCAAAGAAAATCTGAAATTAAATAAATAGAAAGGGAAAAATGGCTAATGTCATGGAAATAATAACTAATATTTTGAAATAGATTCACCCAGAATTTTCCCCATGCAAATTTAAGTATATGCATACACACAAATAGAAAGGATACAGACGCATACAGCAATTATGCATTTATTTGGCCAAGTACATTCATTCATTCCTTCATCAATCCATCCATGCATTCCTCCAGCAAATACTGATGGAGCAGCCCTCTGCATCCTGGCATTGTCAGCAGTCTATGTACGGAGGGAAGTAACACATACATGTCCTCTCTTTTCATGAACAGATAAACATTAAACAAATAATTCGTTACAAGTATGGTAAGTGCTATAAGAAATAGGAGTTCAATTCTTTCAGGAAGTATTTAGTGCTATGAAAGGAAATATGATTGGCTAGAATAAAAAGAGCAAAGGTAAGAAGGGTGAACAATGAAGCTAGAGAATTGTTCTAACACCCTGCTGGCCACGTGGAAGATTTCAGACTTCAGCCTAAGAACTGAAATGTCTAAGAAAGAGAGTGATCATGTCACATACACATTTTTTTTTTAAATGACTCTGACTACAGAGTGGTGATTTCTAAGATACAAAACGTAGAGAGACAAGAGTGGGAAGTGTACTGTGGCAATCCGTGCAAGCGATGATGGTAGCTCAGCCCTGTGGGGCCCGAGAGACCCTAAGATGTCGTAGGCAAACAAGGCTCCGTGGATGGAGGTGCCCCTAATTACACTTTCACTTAACATATAGTGACTATCCTTTCCATCTTAATTGAGACAGACCTGCCTTGTTATTTTAATAGTCACATATTAAATGTCATGAGTATAGCATGGTTCATTTAGCAATTTATATATTTTCAGAAAATTATTTTACATTTTTCTATATTAGAGAGAAGCTAGGCCATGTGTGGTAATTCATGCCTATAATCCCAGAACTTTGGGATGCCAAGGCAGGAGGATCTCTTGAGTTCAGGAGTTTGAGACCAGCCTTGGCAATATTGCAAGACCCATCTCTATAAAAAATTTTGTTTAAAAAGAAGTGAACACATTTGTCCATATACCTTCATAAACTTGTCCAATTATTTCTTTATAATAAATCTTTTTTTTTTTTGAGACAGAGTCTCACTCTGTCGCCCAGGCTGGAGTGCAGTGGCCGGATCTCAGCTCACTGCAAGCTCTGCCTCCTGGGTTTACGCCATTCTCCTGCCTCAGCCTCCCGAGTAGCTGGGACTACAGGCGCCCGCCACCTCGCCCGGCTAGTTTTTTGTATTTTTTTAGTAGAGACGGGGTTTCACCGTGTTAGCCAGGATGGTCTCGATCTCCTGACCTCGTGATCCGCCCGTCTCGGCCTCCCAAAGTGCTGGGATTACAGGCTTGAGCCACCGGGCCCGGCCTATAATAAATCTTTAGAACTGGAATTGATGCATCAAAGGTTGCAGGGAGGGAGTTTGATCAGAACTGTAACCTGAATAGTTTGCACAATTCACATCTCCACCAGGAGTGTGGGAGAGTGACAATTTTCTCATATCACCAGCTCACTTGTTCTAACCTTTGCCAATTTAATAGCCATTTTCTTTTCTTTTCCAGAATATTGAATAGTTGGACCACTTACATTCTCCTGTGATTGACCTTTGCTTTTTCTTTTGTCCTTAGCTCACTTTTCTATTGGAAGTCTAGTTTTGTTAGACTGATTTAGAAGAAGTCTTTAAATGGTAAAGATATAGCTTTTTGTCAGTCACATATAGACTTCAGGTCATTCTTCTTGGCATTTAAAATTGTTTCATATTTGTGACTCTGTTAAAATCCTTATAGAAGTAAATCTATCAAATCTTCATGGATTCTAACTTTGGTAACCAACTTAGCAAAACCTACTGTGGCCTTTTGAATTTGGAAAGGAGGATTTTCCTAATAATATTTCCAAAAAAATTTGCCGAAGGAATATATACATGTGGTTACAAGTGACAAACACGTGAGCCATTTTCACTTCAAAGCTAATCACTTCACGCTTTTAGCTGGAGTTTTTTTCCTCCATATAGTAACTCCCTGTCTTTTAATGTTTCTGATTCTGCTTCTTTCCAGTGTTGGTTTCATGGTTTCTGGATCTATACACTACCATACACTATCTCAGTATATTCTTTGTGAATCCTTGCATTTCTGAAAGCATCATCACCTATTCTTAAGCATAATAGATAATTTAGCTAAAATTAACCAATAAAGAATTCTAGATCCCAAATAATTTCTTAGGTTAATTTAAATTCAGCTGTTACCATGAATTATTTTGTATATTTACCTATGCATATGCCCATGTCTACACTGTATCTGTAACTCCCCACGTCTGCACTTATGTGACTATTACAGTAAGAAGAGTATACATGGCCCATTTTCTATTTCTTCACATTTTCTTTCTGCCTTTTGTTTTATGTATTGAAGTTTTGGACTTCCCAAGCCTATTTTTTTCTCTAAGCAATGTTTTTCCAGTACTTAGTCTGACACTTTCTACTATATGGTCAAAGAAACATTAGCAAGACAAGAAGTAGAAAAATTTTTCTATTTCATGAAGCTGCTGAAAAGCAGATACATTCTTCAGAATACAACTGTTGTCAGAATAAAAAGGCATTTATGAAAAGGAGTATTGCAAGACATCCAGACTTTAGAAATTATTATGTTCTGTAAAAATAACCTTTAAACTCTAGAAGTCTATCACTCCTACTAATTAGTTGCCATGGTAATAATACATGAATTGACATCTATGTTGATTGAATGCATCATTAGTTGCAAATTTGCTTTCTTAAGCCAGACAAGGGTCCTTGGCATTCTGCCTTCTCATGGGTGGCATCTGGAGAGACCAGGTTTACAGAAATTAGCAATGAAAGAAATGCAGTTTAGTAAGAAAAGTAACCATAACTAAATTCAGATAGATTGACCAGTTTTCCACAAAATGGCCTAAACCATTTATGTAGTCCTACCAATAGCATACGAGGGTACCTTTCTCCATACTCTTGACAACTTCAGATATTACCAATATTTTCACAGTCTGAAAAATGAAAACTGATCATGTGTTGTAGTAGTTTGGACTTGATTTTTAATGTTCTATAAGAAGTGTGGGACACTGGTTTTTCTTCTTCCGTATGTGCCTCTTCATATCTGTTGGGAACAGGCCCCCAAATCTGGCCACAAACAGGCCCCAAAACTGGCCATAAACAAAATCTCTGCAGCACTGTGACATGTTCGTGATGGCCATGACACTCATGCCGAAGGTTGTGGGTTTACTGGAATGAGGGCAAGGAACACCTGGCCCACCCAGGGCAGAAAACTGCTTCAGGCCTTCCTACGCCACAAAAAATAGCATGAGCGATCTGTGCCTTCAGGACATGTTTCCTGGTGCAGGTAACTAGCCAGAGCCCATCCCTTTGTTTCCCCATTTTAGTTAATCTATAATCTATAGAAACAATGCATATCACTGGCTTGCTGTCAGTAAATATGTGGGTAAAACTCTGTTCGTGGCTCTCAGCTCTGAAGGCTGTCAGCCCCCTGATTCCCATTCTGCACTCCATATTTCTGTGTGTGCGTCTTTAATTCCTCTAGCGCTGCTGGGTTAGGGTCTCAACAACCCAGCTGGTCTCGGCAGATATCTTTATATGTTATTACTTGGCTGTGTTTTCATTTATATTTTATTGTATAATGTGTTATTATTTGTGTATGTTATATGTAATATATGTTGCAAATATAATTATATATTATAAAAGTAATTATTAAAATTGATGATATTTAAATGTGTAAAATAAATCAGCAATCTTAAAAAACTGTTAAAATAAAATCCCCTTGGAACTTTGCTCCAGTGTCTGCTCACCTCCAATAGCGCTGTTTAAAAGGTGATGCTGTTTTTACCTTCATTCCTTCACGTGTGCTGTTTTTTATGATGATACCAGTTTGTTGGTGTGTGTGTGTCTAGAATTTTGCATCGCTTCCTTTTTTTCTGGGTGTATGACATTATAAAATGGTGAGTCTAGGTGTGTGTGTTTCTTAATTCATTGTATTGGATATTTTTACTGTTTTTAATAAGAATTCTAGAATTCTTATTAGTTAGCTATAAAACCTAGATTACTTTTCTAGCTGTCATATCTTTTTGTATTTTTGTTATACTTTCAAGTCATTTATGAGTCATTTAAATACGAGTTTCTTCGTGTTAAAATATGGAGATAACAGAACTTATGTTCTGTGATTGTTGCAAAAGTTAAGTTGAATATGAGATGAACTTTGCCAGAAAGCAAGCACTAAATAAACGCTCTGAAAGATTTTGCGTGGGAGATTTGCTTCAAATATCTGAGTAAGCCTTGGTTGTCTATGTATGTTTAATGCGGAGACCCTACGAAGTGTGATTTGTGAGTCCCCTGCACGCAAGTGGGACTTGTCCAGTAGGATCCCTTTTGGGGTGGTCTTTTCTTTTTTACTCTTCTTTCCCCAAAACCTTTCAATTTTCTAAAGAGAGGCCTTCAGATATTTTGACTGAGTGATAAATGCTTGGCCACCAACAATCTGCACAGGAGGGTGGAGAAAAGATCAGGGCCAGAGGCCAGACAAGCTGGTTCCTTGACAGTGCCCAGCTCCCACACCCTGGGCCGCGCAGCCTCCTTCCACGTTGGCCCAAGCCTCCTTCCACGCTTGGCCCAAGCCTCCGGAGGCGCGCTCCACTCTGGTTCCCTGGAGCTGCCACTTCGGTTGGTATCCACAGCCCTCTTTGCCCCTCCTTCCTCCAGTGCAGGGAGTGCTCTCGCCCACTTCTGCACAAGGCTGTCCCCCTCCTCCCTGCAGTTACCCCCCACAGTGGGCCTGGGGAGGGAGATAAGTATTTTATGAAAACGATCATAGAAAATACTTTGACAAAGCACAAGAAAAGTTCTAGTCTTAAATACCATTCTGTTCTCAAGTCTCTCCTAATTATTCACTTTCATTTTTCTGTAACCTGCTATTTTCACAAATTATGGCACATATTTTTACAAAATAGCAAGAAAGTGGCACAGTCAAGGGCAAATGGGCTTAAGCCTAAAAATGGGCTTATTCACAGGAAAAGGAAGGGAGAGTGGCCAAAGCGATGGGGTAGACACACACTGCCGTGGGACACTCTGGGCTTTGGAGTCAGACGGGCTGTGCCCAAATCTTGGCTGGCTGTGTGACTTTGGACAACTCTCTGAGCTGTGCTTACTGGCCTATGGAAAGGGTATAATAAACTTCCTGGAAAGTATGGAAGATCCAGTGAGAAAAATGTATGTAAAATACCCCAGCCTTAGTTGACTACCGGTAAATATTGGCCCCCAACCCTCACTTTTTTTCTTTTCAGCTTATTGGAGTATACAGTACAGTGAAAACACAGGCTTTCTAATTATAATTTCAAATATGGTGTGATACTAATTAACAATGAAAGTATCATTTATTCCATACTCTGGAGAGGGTATTCTATTTCTCATCAAGGAAGAGAATCTACAGCACCAGTGATACTAACATCATTTCATAATCAACATGATCCCACCATTGTGGATCAGAAGATGAAGGTAAAGAAAAATCACTGGATGTTGACGCAAACAAAATTGCACTTTTTCTTTCCCAAGTTCTGCCATTTTAGCATTGTTTTGCAGTGCTATGGATACATATATATGTACATTTTTGGCATCATTAGACACTCAATTTTGTTGGCATGCTTGCTTTCATGTTAAGTTTTCCAGTTATACATTAGAAGTTACAGCACAGGCAATGTCTACACAGCATAGAGTTAACTTCCCCAAACATCATCCATCATTAGAATAAGAACAAGAGGAAAAAGATAAATAATTCAACAAAAAATAGCCATACCCTGCCAACATCTACGCAATAAGAAAACCCGTTGATTAAAAGCACCAAGCTCAGTTTATATTTCTCTCATGTAAAATAAAAATTGGTCTATATTTTCCCAGGCAATTACTAAATACGTTAGAATTTACATAGAAACAACCCAACCGAGAGACCCAGGAGGCCTTAGAGCTAAGGAAACTGTCTATAGAGTATTAAAATGGAGACTGGACAATTAGCCACTGTATGTCGGTTTAAATAGTCACATCAGATAATACAAACCTCAAATTAACATTATTAGCCTGAAGTATGCTACCTACATTGTACATTGTAGAATACCAAATTAAATAATAAACAAAATCATGTTTAATATACACTAATGAACTTCATCAATCTCTTCCTCTTTCCATCCTGTTTTTACTCTCTCTTTTCCTTTGCCCACATTTTGTCTTTAAACCAGAATCAATCAACTGCATTATCTCTAGATTGCCAGTCTCCAGAGGTTGTGTGATGGGAAAAACAAATACTGGGGTTCAATTTCTAATCTACTCCAGCTGTGTGACCCTAAACAACTTCTCAAAAATGGAACTAGTAGGGCCTGGAACTGGCCTGTTTTATTTAGAGTTATATCCTCAGTTTCTCGGACAGCTCCCGTGCATAAAGAGTGCTCCATAAATATTGGTTACATGAATGAATTACTAATGCCTGTCTTATTAGAATCATTGTGAGGACTTAGTATGTGTCTGGGAGAGTGGCACATAACGAGTACTCAATAGAAGGCACCTGTGGCTGATGCTTGTTTACTGCAATCCACTTGCCCTAGAGAATGAAAGAATAGACTTGTAAACAGCAGCTTAATCACTTGTAACATAATATCAACTGGGCTGAGCAAATCATCCAGTCTCATGTCTTGCTCAGAATTCTCACAAACAGACACAGATCTCCCTTTCCACCCTAAGATTATTTCTTGTTTTTTTTTTGCCCGGGGTGCGGGGGCGGGGACAGAGTCTCTCTCTGTCCCAGGCTAAAGTGCAGTGGCACAATCTCAGCTCACTGCAACCTCCAACTCCCTGATTCAAGTGGTTCTCCTGCCTCAGCCTCCCTGCATAGCTAGGATTACAGGCATGCACCACCATGCCCAGCTAATTTTTGTATTTTGCGTAGAGACGAGGTTTCACCATGTTGGGCAGGATGGTCTCAATCACCTAACCTCGTGATCCACCCGCCTCAGCCTCCCAAAGTGCTGGGATTACAGGTGTGAGCCACCATGCCTAGCCAAGATTATTTCTTAAAAGCTTTATAATTGACATAGCATAAAATTGTCTATTTAAAGTGTGCAATTCTGTAGTTATTCACACATTCCACAGTATGCAACCACCACCACTGCCTAATTTTAAGACATTTCCATCACCCCACAAAAGAAACCTCATACCTATTAGCCTCACTCCCAATCTTTCCTACCTCCGAGTCCTAGGAAAACACTAATTTGCTTTGTGTCTCTGTAGATTTGCCTATGTCAGATATTTAATATAAATATAATTACATAACATGCAGTCTTTTGTGATTGGTTTATTTAATGTAGCAAAATGTTTTCAAAGTTCATCCATGTTGTATCATGTATCAATATTTCATTCTTATTTTTGTTGCGAAATAATATTCCCTGATATGGATATGACACGTTATTTTTCATTCATCCAGTTGATGGCCATTCAGAGTATTTCTGCCTTTAGGAATAGGGCTGCATATGGACATTTTTATACACATTTTTGTGTGATCATTTGTTTTCATTTCATTTAGGTATATAACTATAAGTGGAATTGCTTGGTCTTATAGTAATTCTATGTGTAATATTTTAAGGAACTGCCAAACTTTTTTCCAAAGTGGTGCACCATTTTACTCTCCCACCATGAAGGTTCCAATTTCTTCAAATCTTAGCCAGTGATTTTTAGAATTACATCTTCTACTGAGTGTGAAATTGTATTACACTGAGGTTTTCATTTTCATTTCTTTAGTTACTAGTCATGTTGGACATCTTCTTATTTGCTTATCAGATATTTGTATATCTCCTTTGGAGAAATGTTTATTCAAATCATTTGCCCATTTAAAAATTTTGTCATTATTATTGTGTTACAATATTTCTTTATATATTCTGGATACTCTTATTAGATAAACAATTAGATTCTTATTGATATATAGACTTATTAGATATATAGACTCTTATTAGATATATGATTAGATGTTTATTAGCTATAATGAGTCTTTTTAGATATATAATTAGACTCTTATTAGCTTATATAATTGGACTCTTATTAGATATATAATTAGACTATTAGATATATAATTAGACCCTTATTAGATATATAATTAGACTCATTAGATATATAATTAGATTCATTAAATATATTATTAGACTCTTATTAGATATATAATTAGACCCTTATTAGATATATAATTAGATTCTCATTAGATACATAATTAGACTCTTATTAGATACATAATTTGTAAACATTTTGTCCCATTCTATAGGCTTACTTTCCAATTTCTTTCTTTTTTTTTTTTTTCTGAGATAGAGTCTTGTTCTGTCACCCAGGCTGGAGTGCAGTGGTGCAATCTCAGTTCACTGTAACCCTGCCTCCTGGGTTCAAGTGATTCTCCTGCCTCAGCCTCCTGAGTAGCTGGGTTTGCAGGCACCTTCCACCATGCCTGGCTTATTTTTGATTTTTAATAAAAACAGGGTTTCACCATGTTGGCCAGGCTGGTCTTGAACTCCTTGCCTCAGGTGATCTGCCTGCCTCGGCCTTCCAAAGTGCTGGGATTACAGGTGTGAGCCACCACGCCCGGCCTCCACTTTCTTTATGTTACTCTTTGCAGCACAGAAGTTTTTAATTTTGGTGAAGTCCAACTTATCTATTTTTTCCTATGGTTGCTTGTGATTTTACTGTCATTTGTTAGAAACCATTGTTTTATCCAAGACTACAATGATTTACATTTATGTTTTCTTCTAAGATTTATATAGATTTTAGCTCTTACATTTAAGTCTTTGAACTCTCCATCCAATAATAGCAAAACATACTTATTCTTTTCAAGCCTATTCTAGACATTTCATGTAAATGGGGTCATAGAATATTTGTCCTTTTGTGACTGGCTTATTTCATTCAGTGTAATGTTTTCAAGGTTCATCCACGCTCTAGCATGTGTCAGAACATCATTCCTTTTATGGCTAAACAATATTCCACTGTATGTATAAACCACATTGTGTTTGTACATTTACCTGTTCATGAACACTTGTATTGTTTCCACCTGTTGGCCATTGTGAATAATGCTGCAGGGAACATTAGTATACAAATATCCCCAAGTCCCCATTTTCAATTCTTTTGGGTTAACACCTAGTAGTGGAATTGCTGGGTCATATAGTAATTCTATATTTAGCTTTTTGAGGACTTGCCAAATTTTCTCTACAGAGATTGCACCATGTTACGTTCCCATCAGAAATGTACAAGATTTCCAACTTCTCTGAGTCCTCACCAACACGTGGATTTATGATAATTATAATAATTGTTGCTGTGATAGTCATCCTGGTAGGTGTGATGTGGCATCTCATCATATTTTTGATTTGAATTTCCCTAATAACTTTTTCATGTCCTTATTGACCATTGATATTTCTTCTCTGGAAAAGGTCTACTCAAGCCTTTGCCTATGTCTAAACTGAGTCATTTGTCTTTTTGTTTTTGAGTTTAAGGAGGTTTTGAATATATCCTGGATATTAAACCCTTGTCAGATATATGATTTGCAATACTTTCTACCATTCCGTTAGTTGCTTTTTTCATTTTCTTGATAATGTCCTTCCATGCATAAAGCTTTTATTTTGATGAGATCCAATTAGTTTTTTTTTCTGCTCATGATTTCAGTGTCATATCTATAAATCCATTACCAAATGTTAGGTGCATATATATTTAGGATTGTAATATTTTCCTGTTGGACTATTCCTTTCATCATTACATAATGTCCCTCTTTTTTTTAACTGTTGTTACTTTAAAGTTTGTGTCTGATATAAGAATAGCTATTCTTGCTCGCTTTTGGTTTCCATTTGCATGGAATATCTTTTTCCACCCCTTTACCTTAAGTTTATGTAGTCCTTACGTGTTAGGGTGAGTCTCTTGAAGACAGCAGATACTTGGTTGGTGGATTTTCATCCATTCTGCCATTCTGTATATTTAGGTGGAGCATTCCAGCCATTTACATTCAATGTGAGTATTGAGATGTGAGATATTGTTTTATTCATAATGTTAGTTGTTGCCTTAATACCTTGTGGGTTTTTTTCCATTGTGTTATTGTTTCACAGGCCCTGTGAAATTTATGCTTTAAAAAGGTTCTACTTTGGTGTATTTTGAGGCTCTGTTTCAAGATTTAGAACTCCTTTAAGCATTTCTTGTAGTACTGTCTCAGTAGTGATGAATTCTCTTAGCATTTCTTTGTCTGAAAAAGACTTTATCTCTTCATTAATGAGGCTTAGTTTTGCTGGATACAAAATTCTTAGCTGATAATTATATTATTTTGAGAGGCTAATGATGGGACCCTAATTCCTTCTGGCTTGTAAGGTTTCTGCTGAGAAGTCTATGATTAATCTGATAGGTTTTCCTTTATAGGTTATTTGATTCTTTTGTCTCATAGCTCTTAAGATTCTGTCCTTCATCTTGACTTTAGATAACCTGATGACTATGTGCCCAGGCGATAATCTTTCTGTGATGAATTTCCTGAGTGTTCTTTGAGCTTCTTGTATTTGGATGTCTAGACATCTAATAAGGCCAGGAAAGTTTTCCTCAATTATTACTTCAAATAAGATTTCCAGACTTTCAGATTTCTCATCTTCCTCAAGAACACCAATTATTTTTAAGCTTGGCTGTTTAATATAATCCCACATTTTTTGGAGGCTTTGTTCTTTTTTTTATTCTTTTTTCTTTGTCTTTGTCTGATATTGGTTTAATTCAAAAGCCTTGTCTTTGAGCTCTGAAGTTCTTGCTTCTACTTGTGCTAGTCTATTGCAGAAACTTTCTACTGCAATCTGTATTTCTCTGTGTCTTTCATTTCCAAAAGTTTTGATGTTTTTTCTTTATGATATCTATTTCTCTGCAGCATTTTTCATCCATAACCTATATTTTTTAAATGTAATTTGTTTTTCACCTTTCTCTGGTATCTCCTTGAGTAGCTTAATAATCAACCTTTTGAATTCTTGATCTGGCAATTAAGAGATTTCTTCTTGGTTTGGATTCACTGCTGGGGAGCTGGCGTGGTTTTTTGGGGATGTTATAAAACCATATTTTTCCATATTACCAGAATTACTTTTTTGTTTCCTTCTCATTTTGGTAGAGTGTTTCAGTGGATAGATCTGGAACTCCAGGACTGCTGTTTGGAGTCTCTTGTCCCATGGGGTGATCCCTTGATGTGGTGATCTCCCTCTTCCCCTAGTGATGGGGCTTCCTGAGAGCTGGACTGCTGCCAAGTCTGTCCTGCAGACTCTGGCTGAGCGACAGATGGAAGAAGTTCACTAACACAGGTATTTTGCCTGACAGCACGGCTAAGGGACCCCATGGCTTAGCACCACTGATGAGAATGCAGTGCAGCTGCAGCAGCCCCCATAAGCCAGAGATGATCACATTTATTTAGTACAGATTTAATGACAAAGGCTTGGAGCAAACACAGTTCGTGGGTAATAAACATTGTCAGTTCCCTGAGTAGAGAGCAGTACTGTACGCAATGAGCAAAGGTTGGTTTCTGGAGACAGGAGTAAACAAATTTATCTAGATAAGTCCCTTTACATTCCCTTGTTATCTACCCTTTGCTCTCAGGCTCTGGATAAGAGAATTTGGCTGCCTTCAGCCAAATTTTCTTTCAAAGCTTTTGCAAAACCTCCTGGCCTTCCAGGAAGGTTTGCATCTTTCCCTATAATTTCTATAACTTTTCCCACCACCCTGACTGATCTCCTACAGACTACAGTGATTGTTACTGCTCTTCTGGATCTAGCCACTCAACGGGTCTACCAGGCCCTGGGCTGGTGCTGGGGGATGTCTACAAAGAGTCTTGTTATGTAATCCATCTTTAGGCCTTTATTTTACTTCCCTGCTCTGGTAGAGGTGGCAGGCAAGTAAAGTAAACTCTGTGAGAGTCCTTGGTTGTAGATATGTTTAGTGTGCTGGCTTTCTTAAATGCTGGTTAGGCTAGCAATGAAGTTGTCACGTGGACACACTCAGGACCTCTGATTAGCCAGGATGTTGCAGGCAGTGGAAGTAGCTGTTGTCTTCTCTTTCCTGGGATCAGGGTTGTTCTGTCATGAGTTGTTGTAATGACCTACAATGGTTGACCTCCAGCCAGGAGGTGGCACTTCTGAGAGAGCATCAACTGTGATAGCAGAAGGGGGATATAAGCTTGCCCTAAGATGGCCAGAGTATTTTGATTTCTCAGAAGATGGGTGGGGCCATAAAGCTACCAAGAGTTTCTATGTTTTATGTTTGGCTACCAGGGCAGGTAGGTAAATACCATCAGGTTGGGGCAGGGTTAGGCAGGTTTGAGCTCAGGCTCTCCTTGGGCAGGGCTTGCTGTAACTACCATAGAAGATTGGGGGGCTAGTTCTCAGGCCAATGGGACTCTATTACAGAGGGGACCCTGTCCACCTTGCTTCAGGCCATAAGCCACACTGCTGAGAAAGCAAGCATGGTTTTCAGACCTCACCCTCCCGTACCCCCCATCCACCTACTCTGTTCATGGCAGCTCCTGTGCTCCTGCACTTGCTCATATCCACAGCAACTCCCACTGATCCCCTGGACTCCACTCAAGACAATTTTTGTCCAGTCAAAACCACTAACAATTACACTTGGGAGCCTCCTTCACCCTGTGATTCCCTCCCAAATTCTGCTGGCTGCCTTCCCTGAGGGCCCCATGAGATACAGTCAGGGATGGCTTCCCTGGGCTCAAACTGGAGACTGGGAGCGCATCAAGGCACTTCCCACTGGTACTTCTACTTTTATATTTTGCATGACTCCCTAAATCCATTTCATCTCTAGGTAAGGTTACACCCTTTACATGTGATCTGGATTTTCAGATTCCCCAGTGGAGACATGTGTTCAGATGTGCATCCCCTTCTCACACTTTGGAAATTCAGTTTTTTGCCTCTTTCATGGAATTTGCAGTGCCAGATTGCTTCTTTCAAAGGATCTGTGAATTCTTTCAGTTTCTGGTACAATCCTGTGGTGGTTCTTGGAGAAAATATCCCAGTGTGAGTTTCCACATGCTCTTCTGTCTATCCATGTGGGAGCTGCACAATAGCCCTGTTTCCTATCTGCCATCTTCCCCTGATCTCTAACCTCATCTAGTACTGTCCTGTGAATCACTGAACTTCAATCCACACTGTCTCCATGCCCCTCTTAGAGCAAGTCAGACAAATTCTACCTTAGGTCATTTACATTTGTTCTTAACTCCGTCTGAGAACAATTTTCCCAGATATCTAAATATTCAGCTCCCTTATCTCCTTCAAGTGTTTGTTTGTGTTTTATCTTCTCAATGAGGCCTACATTGCTCACTGCTTTATAAATTGCAGTCTGGTCTCCCTCTACCCATAGCATTCCCAATTTTCTTACTCCTGTATGTTTTTTTGTTTTTGTTCCATAATTCTTATCACTTTCTAACATAACTCATGTAATCTACTTTGCATTTGCTGTCGATTGCCTTTCTCTGCTACTACAATATTAGCTCCATGAAGGAAAGGATCTTTGGCTTGTTTACTGATATTTTCTAAGCACATAGAATAGTACCTGAAAGCGCAGTTGGTACTCAGTAAGTATTTGATGAAGAGTGAATCAATTATTCTATAACTTTGATGGAACATTTTAGAAAAAAAAATGCTGCTGTGTTTTCAAATCCACAAGTTGTAAGTTAGAAGACATTTAATTAACCACATTTTCTGAAAAGCATTATTTGCACCAGGAGATTTAGTACTTATTAAGAGAACTATTTGAATCTGAGTACAAAATGTGGTCACACAACAAATTCACACATATAGACATTAATAACTTCCCATTATTTATGAAGAGGTGGTAATAAACTGATTCAACATAAAAATAAAACAGCCTAATAATAGTCTTAACAGTTATGCAAGAGAATGTAATTAATGGATAAAAGTACAGAAATCTATTACTCAAAGAGACATAAGACTCCAAAATAAGATAGGTTGTTAGAAGTCATTTCAACTTTTAAAATAGTATGTTACCTGCAGATTAAATTCATTGGAGAAATTAATCAAACAGAAATAAAATTTGTAAAATTAATTACAGTGCTCAAAATACACAGCCATTGAATTACATATAGTTGATCAAGATTAGCACTTCAGTGGCATCAGGATGTGTAAGTCTTTAGAAACCTGAGATGAAGCAAATTTGCAGTGTTTATCACAGGTTAAAACTGGATATGAGGCTAATATGGGTTATCCCAAGGTACACACATAGGAATGTGAGTACAAATTCCAAATTTATGTCTAAAATCAAAATCTCAAGTAGTAAGTCAATGACATCTGAATCTAGGATCTAAGACACTTGTCCAAACAAAGGTCAGGGAGGCTATGATAGAAGAAAGATTAATAAAGAATAAGCCAATTCAAACACTTAGAAATAAATGTCATAAGATGGCATAAAGATAGGGGCAATTGTTAGATTGGCAAAAAGGAAATCATTCTTGAAAAATGGGAGCAAGGACTGGGAACTCCAGTTATTGGGGATTTATGGTCTAGAGAAGGAATTCAGTTAAATAACCAGAGAACAATAGAAGAAGAAGAAAAAAAAAAAAAAAAAAAAAAAAAAAAAAAAAAAAAAAAAAAAAACCATGTACTAGAAGATGGCTACCAGGCTCAAATCATTCTTGGTAGTGAATCAGCAAAACCTATCTTTGTGTTTTCTATAGAGTTCCTTTTTTTCCCCCCGGAATCAAGCCAGGTCTAGCTGCATTTACTAGAGGTCCAATCACAAGATACAGACAAACTAGGAAAGAAAAGAATTTATTGCTGTAACCAGACACAGGGAAAAGGCTGGAACTATTTGACTTTCTGGTTTCCTGGTTTCACAATTGGTAAGGACGGGGGACATATGGAACTAACCACACCCTTAACTAAAAACCCAAACCTTGGCTGTAGTTAACCCACAATTAAAATAACTTATCAAGTTTTACCTTAAAATTAATAAATGCTAAGAGTTAATTGAAACTACTGGAAGTAGATTTATATGCAAGGTGTGTAAGAACAGTAAAATGTGTTTTTAGTAAAAGGTTAAAAGAAGGCATGGAAATGTAAACTTTTGCCTAGGGTTAAGGGATTGTTTTGAGTTAAATTAGAAAAAAGCTCTGAAGGTTCAAAGAAGTGGTGGAAGAACTGTGGAAACCAATTTTGCAGAAGAGGTTCTCTGTGTGAAGATACTGACTAAATTCAAAAAAGGGTATATTATGGGTTTTCTGTAAATTAAGCATTGAAATGAAAGCATAACGAGGTTTTCCTAAGGCACTAATCTGCTCTGTGGCAAAATTTTTAAAGGGTTATAAAAGGTTTTTTGCTTCTTTAATACTTCTGAGTCATCACCTTGGCAAAATAATTAGTTTATGGTAATTTGGAACTCTGTTTCATAATATCAAGTGTTTTAAACCTTGAACATATTTGACAGCCTTACCAACATCAAATTTCAGTTTCAAAATTGTCTTCCCTGGTGTCTGGCTTTTTGAATACTTCAGACGGCCTCTGAAGTGTCCCAGAAGAGAGGTAAACAGGATCATTTGACGTGTTTTGCTACATGGAATTGCCAAAATGATGTTCCATCTTTTTTAGGTTATATTTTTGTGAATAATATAAATATATGTTCCATAACATATGGAATTTCTAAAATTCTAATGTCTAAATATATGTTATCAATCATAATTAAGGTTGCTATGTTGTTATTGTAAACCATGGAGATAACCAAATTTATTTGTCAATTGTGTTTCTAACTGTAACTACCCTGGACATTTTACTATTCACAGACAATTGTCTTGTTTAATCCTTTTCAAAAGATGGTTTATAATGAGCTATAGGACCCTGACAGGTGCTCTCAAATACAATTTCTGATTATATTTGATATTGTTTTCTAACAACTTTAGAGATTATAACATTGGAATAAAGGAAAATGTACAGGACTCATAAAGAGCTGAAATGTTCACGAACATCAAACAAAACAAGAGTTAACTAAATGGACTGAGCTCAGAAAGCTGAAGCAACCTTTTTGACATTCTGCTTGGAATATTGCTGATCCGTGTTTGGTTTTTCAAACTCAAGGAAACTGATTTTGAACTACTTACGGCCTTTAATATTAAGTAAGGTATACATTCCTGTGATCAAGATTTGGAACATGTTTGTTTCTCCCTGCCTGGTTCCTCTAAAATTTAGAACCTATCTGTGAGTATTCTTAAATTATGGCAATATAGTTGTTTGCAGCAGTGCAAAAAGAATCCATTTTTCTCTTGCAACAGGACAAAATAGAAAAACCAGGTAATTTTACCAAGGCTTTGACTGGAAGGGTATGCTTCTCTTTAAGGAGTCAGTCTAGATTTGCAGAGCTGATGAAAGCCCAGTGGGGATACTGGCCTCATCTACACAGTGCCTTACAGGGTTACTGACTTTTGGTCAGTAAAGAATATCACTTTCTAACAGGCCTAGGAGCTGCAAGTTTATCTGGGGCCCTTAAGAGGAGAGGCTCACCCAACTCACAGGTATTTGAGGATATAAACTCATGGTTGGGCTTGGCTTTAAAAGGGCTTATCCCATCAAAGCCAATCTAAAGGACCTATGTAGAAATAATTATTCTTGCTGCACTTTATGCAAATAATCAGGCCAAGTATAAGACTAAAGTCTATTTAAACAACTCAGTTCTAAGATCATTTGTTTCTTAACAAAATGAGGACTGGAAAGAGAGAAATTATGTTCCAAAACTTATCATACATTTGTCATTAAATTCTAAACCTACTAAGTGCAAAGCTTTTGCTTACATTTTAGACTAACTCTGCTTGCTCCTGTAAACCTATCAGCAATCTGGCTGCAGCTCAGAAAGAACAAGAGGTATGATTAATGCAAAAATCTGGATCAATATATTTGTTCTGAGCAATTATCCTGCAAATCTTACCAGGTGATGGGAATAAATAGGATGTCCATCACTTCAAGTTTTCATTTTGGGAAAAGTAAAGCCAAGGGAGCTAACCAAAGGCAAGCACCATGCACCCAAATCCTAGCAAGCATAGCTATAGCTACCTGTTATCAAGTCATCCTTTCCTCTTGCTTGTTGGAGGAGGACTCAATTCCACAGTTTCACCTTAGCATTTGGCTTATGATAAGGAGTCCACGCAACTGCCTATATCAGAGACAAATTTTTGTCCCAGACTCAATTCCAAGCTTTGGGTCAAATCCCTAGGAAAGAAAGCTGGATCTGAGGGATCCAGAGGCAGGTAATAATGGAAGTTAAAAGGGACAGCACAGGTGAGCATGGCTGATTCCTGCCAATTAAGCCAATCCCAAGCTTCCTGTTTCATGGACAAAGGCCACATTAATATCCACGGCATAAATGAGATCTAGGGAATGCCAAGGCTACTGACAGTAGGTGGGAAAGAGGCATAGGTGAAAGCAAATAATTCCTATTCTCTAGGTACCCCTGCTTCATGGGTGCAAGCCACTTTGGTACCTATGGCGGCACCTGCCAAGGTCGCCGGAACTTGTGGATGCAAGGACAGAAGAGGGAAAGAGGATGCTCCTCCCTCTCTCCCTCATGTACCCTGGTTATCTTCTAGGAAGAGAAGGGAACCAGTGATGCCTGATCCCCTCTTTCTAGATGGGTAGCCATTCATCTTCAGTCTGTACCCACTTTTGAATGCATCCTGAAACCCTGGGACTCCTTTGAAAAATGCATTCCTTTTTCCTTTCTCCTCCTTAGTTCCTTCTGCACAAATAGGTAATTGGATCTCCATACTATGAGACACTTCCCTCAGGTGCATCCTCCAAACTGGAAACAGTTAATTTCCCAAACCTTAAACTGGTTGGTTTAGGATTGGGCTCCAGGGAAAGGAACCCAGAAGCATGACATGCCAGCAAAAGGGTAAAGTTTAACCAGTTGGGCTTTTGGCCTCCCTCTCCCTGTGGAAACCAGTAAAAGGCCCTGGAAGTTTTTTAGCTGTCCTTCCCCGAACTTTGTTTCATTTTCATACATGTTTTCTAATAACCTGGTTTGCCTGTTCTCTCCTTCAGGCCATCAAACTCCAAACAGTAATGTAACTGGAGCCTCTGACAATGGCCCCTTCTGCCAGGAACCCTTAGGTAGGTCTCCGAGGGAGCACTGACTGCCGGTTCCCCCAAACAGCACTACCCTGTCAGGGGGAAGTAGTTAATATAGGTCTTGGTCCTTATCTTTAATCTAATAGCAGTTAGATTTACTTCTTCAGAGCGGGGAAGGACAGCCAGGTGGGAGGGCGTCCCTAGAGAAACTCCAACCAGCCTGCCCACTAGGGTGGAGCATTGGGACGTTCATGACATTTGCAGCAGGAAGGTGCCTGGCCCCTGCTCTTCCATTGTGGAAACTGAGATTTGAATGGCTAGGTGGGAAGCGCTCTGGCAGGAACTCTGGCCTTGTGAGAGTCCCTGTTTCCCCGTTTTCTTCCTTTTCATCCAATAAAACCCTGCTTTACTCACCCTTTAAACTGTCCACAAGCCTAAATTTTCATAGCCATGGAATGGACAAGGACCCTGTCTTTAGCCGAACTAAGGAAAAGTCCTGCAACATTGGCACTAGGAATGTAAGGCTGTCTCTATTATTTTAGCTTGCTCCAGGTTAAGGAGAAGCCCATGCAAGGCTCCTACGGACCATATGTTTCATTTCTAGCTTTGATGTCAGGACACTGATTTCCCTAGGTTTAACTATTTAGTCAATGTTAAGGCAGTGCTGTAGAAATTTGTCTGTGTAACTGGAGTGCTATGCAGGCCTCACTGTGTGGATGTCATGCAGGCCTGTCCATGTGATAGGGAGAAATGGCCTGCCACAATCCTCACTGTCAATTTGTGCATGATTTCTATCATGTTTGTATATTTATTTATCATGAGAACTGTAGGAAGATGGGGCATTATAATCTTTCTGGCTACCTCCTGCTGAGAGGAGGTCATCGATACGGGGCACTGAGCGCAGCAGTGGAGTGGAATAGGTTGGTTTGTTCCCAGTAGCACTCTTCGTTTCAAGGGCTTAGAGACAGTGCCTGCTGAAACATAATAGTATGCAACAGTAACAAATGTAAATAGGTTGCTGCTGTTTTCTTCTGAAGTGTAAGTTGTCTAGTCTTCAGTTCACAGGACTTCAAGAAAGCTCAGCTTAGATTTCAGTGATTTCTAGTTAGGAAAAGTAGAAAAAAGGAAAAGAAAAAGGAAAAAATTAAAAACATTATTTTGGAGACTTGTAGCCAGAAAAATTAGAATTTAATTTAAACTGTAGAAAATAATAAAAATAGAAAACATCAGGCAAGATTCTAATTTAACAACAGGTATACTATAGTTTTGAAACCTAATTTTTCTATCTTCAGTTTCCCATTTTTATTAAAAGACAAATTATGGTTGAACTGGTTTGCTTTATTATACTTGGCCTAATTATTTGTACACAGTACAGTAAGAATAATTACTTTTACTTTTCACATAGGCCTTTTAGATTGACTTTGATAGAACTTTGTTCCATAGAAGGAATCTGAGATAAGATCTTTTTAGAGCCAAGCCCAGGCATGGATTTGTACCAGCACATACCTATGAGTTAGGTGAAATCTTCTCTTGAGGTTCCAGGATAACTTGGGGGTTCCTGGCCTGTCAGAAAGTGACATTCTTTACTTACCACAGATCAGAAACCCAGTACAGGGACTGTGTACACAAAATATAAGGCCAATTTTCCAAGGGTTTTATTGACTTCATAAGTCAAGTTTCATTCCTTAAAGGAGAGCATAACATTCTAGTTAAAGTCTTGGTAAAATAGCCAGGTTTTCCAATTGTGTCCTGTTACAAAAGAAAACAGATTCTCATTTCACTTATGCAAATAACTACATTGCCATAAGTTAGGAATACTCACAAACAGTTTCCAAATTCTGGAGAAATCAGGTAGAGAGAAACAAATATGCCCCAAATTTTGTTCACAGGAGTATGCTGCACTTGTTAAAAGTTGTTAATAGCTTAAAACAAGTTTCCTTGACTTTGAAAAGCAAAACAAAGTATCAGCAACATTTTAAGCAAAAAGTTAAAAAGATCACTTCAGTTTCTTATTAGCTTGGTTCATGCAGTTAATTCCTGTTCTCCTTGATATTAATAAACATCTTATCTCTCCAAGAGTCCCAAACTTTTTTTCTCTATTCTGATGTTACAATCTCCAAAGTTATTAGAAACCTGCATTCAAGAACACTTGTTAGAGCTTTATAGCCGATTGTAAAACCACTTTCTAAAGAGGACCAAAACAAGACAACTGTTTATGGATGACAAAAAGTTTTAGGGTAGCCATAGTTAAAAGACAAAATTGACAAGAAATCTGTTACCTCTGGAGCACACAATAATTTAACATAACCATTATAATTATTATGTATAATCTACACTAAGATGTATCAGAATTATAGGAGTTTTCCAAAATTTTGAAACATATACTAGAACATATGGCCCAAAGAAAGCCAAACCCCATTTTATACTTGGCTATGTTTTGTATATGATTTTTGTAACAAATATGCCACGTTTTACCTTTACATTAGTGTGCTGTTAATGTTAAACTTAATTTTTAATAAAACTTTATAGACATTTACCCAATTTTAATGTCTGACTTTAAGGTAAGATTTTTATAGACCTTTTATAACCCTTTATAATTTTTGTTAAAGAGCAGGTTAGTGAACTAAGAGAAACGTGTTGTGCTTTTTTTAATGCTCAATTTACAGAAAAACTGGATGATACCCCTGTAACTTTAGCCAATATGTTTATATACAGAATTTTTACAATTATCTTATAAGCTTTCCACAACTTGCTTAAACCTTTAGCTTTGTTTTATTTAAAACAATCCTTTAACCTTTTAATCTAAGCAAAAAACCCACATTCTCATGCCTCCTTATAATCTTTTTACCAAAAGTATATTCTACTTTCTTTACACACCTTGCATGTAAACTGTTTCTTCAGTAGTCTTAAATACATGTTACACTGTTATGTCTTAGCAACCTTTACTTTGGGTGAAAACCTTGGTGAGGTTAGGGATTTTAATTATGTACTAGGTGCGGAGCCTAGGTCCTAGACAGAACTGCAGATGAGGTCTGACTCTTCGCAGCATTTAGCTTAATGTGTCTCAGGCCTTACTTAGCTGTAAAGCAGACAAGTTGTACAGCTAAGAGTCCTAGTGGCGTTTTAAAAAGCATTTAGGAGGCCTAATAACTTTTAAGTTGTACAACATTTCTTGCATAAATTCCCTTTCATAAATTATTTCATGACTTAACACAGATGAGCTACAACATGCTTTTACTTTCTGACTTGTTTTAAACATCCCTCCATTTTAAATAACCAGTTATTTTACTGTAGGACAAGAATTTACCATACAAGATTCTTTCTTATATAAAATGACAACAATCCTTTCCCAGAACAAACTTTTCACACTCATGGACTAGACTGCCTAAGGCCACAAGATTAGAAGTTATAGTATGTTACTAAATAATTCAAGATGTGGCTATCTTCATTAAACCAATATTAATGTTTTATTTATCAAAAATTACACAAGCAAAGATCATTCTGTTTTGGGCTGAGTTTATAGTTTTGTAGCCTCTATGCCAAATTTTGACACCGTATAGTATTTGGTTGGGATAAGTATGAAATTGCTTGATCAATAAATGCAAACAAAATGTATGCTGGAAATTCTTAAGATATTTCTAATATTACTTTACCAGTAATTTAAAGCTAGCTATTAAAGGTTTTACTTAAGTCACATAAACTTGAAAAAGCATTTGACCAGTCTTTGCATTTTTTCTGTTAAAGCATTTGATTTAAGCACTTTTATTTTTCTTTAAGCCAATTAATTAGAGCTTTTATTTTTTTCAGTAGTGAAACACTGTGTATACAACATATAAATATATAGACATATTAGGCATCCAAACATTTTATAGACTCATAAGACCTCCTTTTTTCCTATCTTAGACTTGCAAACTCTGAATAACCTGGTATATTACCCTGGCAGTTATCAGCTAAATAGCCCTAAATCTTCATATTGAAGGAAACAACTCTTAGGTGAAAACTGAGTTGGCAAGATTTACATCTCAAGGTACAGAGAGAAAAGTCTGGTGGTGCTAGAGGGAGATTACTAACTTTATTTAGATATTGACTATCTTTTAACTGGCTCTCTGAGCTCTGGGCAGAGCCCACACTAAATCCTGGGTTTTCAAAAGGAAGGAATATTATGAGTTGGATCATGTGATGCTTTTACAGTGCACTTAAATTTTTTTTTCAAACAAAGACATTTCTAAGTGTCTAAACTACATTTTTCTTACAGATACCAGAGTAGCTTCTGTTGCAGTAACTACTAATGAAGAAAACAGAATTCAGTCAACTGAGAAGAAAATTAATCCTTTTCTCAAAAAGACAAGGTCCTAGGAGAGAAATAAACAAAAATATGCAGGCCTTTAAAACACAAACACACACATATGCACACACACACATATATATATACACATCTTGGATGCTAGCTCTTAATTAAGTTGACTCTTAACAATTGAGTTCCTATAAAAATCTTTTTCTTTCCCAGAGGCCTCTCAGTAGGAGTTGTGAAGGGGTACCCGTACTGTTTCTAATCTGACGGAAGTCTTCCCAGAGGACTCTCTGAGGGAATGGAAGCAGCGTTCCCTATCTTAAATTCAACAAGACTATAGGTACAGACCCAGAGATAGTTTAGACAGACACAGGGATAGTTTCAGATAGACACAAAAGGAGGTGCACCTGGGTGAAACAGGCCTGCAAACCAAATACCAAAGGGGTGTACAAACGAGCCCTATTATCTTCCTGATGCTACCGAACAAATGGCTTAATAGCCCAAATAAGCAAATAATAGGCTCCAGGTATACGGTCCGGTTTTCACTCGTCCTTTGAGCTAGTCTGCTCCTGCCAAACTTGCATTCTTTCCCAGTGATGAAAAGGACGTGCAGTTTTGCCCATGGGCCAGCCCTCAGGAGATTCCCTGGGACAATCTCAGCCGGCAGCTGCTGGGAGTCTCCTATTGACCGTCTCACTGCAATCCGCTGACCACCGAAGGCAGCATCGTCCTAGCTGCCTCCTGGCTGACTCGCCAGAATTTTCATTCCTGGAACCAAGTCGGTCTGGCTGCGTTTTCTCGAGGCCCAATAACAAGATGCAGACAAACTACGAAACAAGGGAATGTATGGCTGTAACTGGATACAGGGAGAAGGTCAGAGAAAATTCCACCAGCCCAATTTAAAGTGTTACAATTTTCTTAGTGCTTATATAGGTTGGGGTTATGTGCCTATGTGCAGTATAGCGTTCGCCTAAGTCTGCTGGTAACTAATTTTGTTTCAACTAGAAGGTCAGAGGCAAAAAAATGCTTGCTGAGTCCTATTAAGCTGTGAGGGCCCCAGTACCTTCAAGATCTGTCTATTGTGTTACTGGAGTGATTATTTCTTTCTTTTTTTTTTTTTTTTTTAATTATTATACTTTAAGTGCTAGGGTACATATGCATAATGTGCAGGTTTGTTACATATGTATACTTGTGCCATGTGGGTGTGCTGCACCCATCAACTCGTCAGCACCCATCAACTTGTCATTCACATCAGGTATAACTCCCAATGCAATCCCTCCCCACTTCCCCCTCCCCCCTCCCCATAATAGGCCCTGGTGTGTGATATTCCCCTTCCTGAGTCCAAGTGATGTCATTGTTCAGTTCCCACCTATGAGTGAGAACATGTGGTATTTGGTTTTCTGTCCTTGCGATAGTTTGCTGAGAATGATGGTTTCCAGCTGCATCCATGACCCTACAAAGGACACAAACTCATCCTTTTTTATGGCTGCATAAAAAAGGATAAAAGTATCCTTTTTTATGGCTGCATCCTTTTTGTGGCTGCATAGTATGGTGTATATGTGCCACATTTTCTTAATCCAGTCTGTCACTGATGGACTTTTGGGTTGATTCCAAGTCTTTGCTATTGTGAATAGTGTTGCAGTGAACATATGTGTGCATGTGTCTTTATAGCAGCATGACTTATAATCCTTTGGGTATATACCCAGTAATGGGATGGCTGGGTCATATGGTACTTTTAGTTCTAGATCCTTGAGGAATTGCCATACTGTTTTCCATAATGGTTGAACTAGTTTACAATCCCACCAACAGTGTAAAAGTGTTCCTGTTTCTCCACATCCTCTCCAGCACCTGTTGTTTCCTGACTTTTTAATGATTGCCATTCTAACTGGTGTGAGATGGTATCTCATTGTGGTTTTGATTTGCATTTCTCTGATGGCCAGTGATGATGAGCATTTTTTCATGTGTCTGTTGGCTGTATGAATGTCTTCTTTTGAGAAATGTCTGTTCATATCCTTTGCCCCCTTTTCGATGGGGTTGTTTGTTTTTTTCTTGTAAATTTGTTTGAGTTCTTTGTAGGTTCTGGATATTAGCCCTTTGTCAGATGAGTAGATTGCAAAAATTTTCTCCCATTCTCTAGGTTGCCTGTTCACTCTGATGGTAGTTTCTTTTGCTGTGCAGAAGCTCTTTAGTTTAATAAGATCCCATTTGTCAATTTTGGCTTTTGTTGCCATTGCTTTTGGTGTTTTAGACATGAAGTCCTTGCCCATGCCTATGTCCTGAATGGTATTACCTAGGTTTTCTTCTAGGGTTTTTGTGGTACTAGGTCTATCTTACCTTCTTTCTAGCTTGATCTGGAGAGCTGCCTTAGGCTCTCCAATGAATCTGTTCAAACAGCTGCCTCTGTTACCTTGACTCATCTCAGATTTCGTTGACCCGAGACAGGTCCTGGCACTAGGAATGTAAGGCCGTCTCTATTATTTTGGCTCGTTCCAAAGGGAGAAGGGAGGGAGAAGCCCATGCAAGGCTCCTACTGACCATATGTTTCATTTCTGGCTTTGATGGCTAGCATTGATTTCCCTAGGTTTAACTATTTGCTCAATGTTAAGGCAGTGCTTTGTCTGTGTAACTGGAGTGCTATGCAGGCCTGTCTGTGTGATTGTCAGAGAGAAATGGCCTGCCACACCCTGAACTAGGAGAACCATTTTTTTCATGGTGACAGGCAGGAATGAGTCACAGAAGTGGTAATTGATAGGGTCCAGCTGAAAGGTTAAAAATCTACAGGAATGCAAAAAAGCATAAGGCTCAGATGGCTTCACAGCCAAATCTTCAAAGACCAGACAATCCCTTTGTGACTTAAATTGTCGTAGAACATAAAAACAAGGGAAGATTTCCAAGTTATTTTTCTAGAAGCAAATATAACTTTGACATCTAAGTTGTTACACAGCACAAAAGAGACTACAAACTTATCTCACTAAAGAATAGAAAAGTAATAGAATTGTAGTAACAATCAAAGCATATTTTGAAAATACACATTATGACCTGTATTAGTTTCCCAATGCTGCTCTAATGAATTATCACAACTTAGTGGCCTAAAACAATACAAATTGATTATCTTACACTTCTGGATGTCAGAGTCTGAAGTGAGTCTCACTGAGCTAAATCAATCTTTTGGCAAGCAGCCTAGTCAACATGGTGAAACCCCGTCTCTACAAAAAATACAAAAATTAGCTGGAGGTGGGCACCTGTAATCCCAGCTACTCAGGAGGCTGAGGCAGGAGAATCACTTGAACCCGGAAGGTGGATGGTGTAGTGAGCTGAGATCGCATCACTGCACTCCAGCCTGGGCAACAGAGCAAAACTCTGTCTCAAAAAACAGACAAACAAAAAAAACTTCTTGTCAGGGCTGAGTTTCTTCTGTGAGTTCCAGGCAGAAATCTGTGCCCTTGCTTTCCCAGCTTCAAAGTCAACAGTGCTGCGTCTTCTCTCATCTGATCTCTAATTCCATTTTTATTTCCATTTTTATATCTTTTCTCTCTGATTCTGATCTTCCAGACTCTGTCTTATAAAGATCCTGCGATTACATTGGGCTTAACTGGATAGTCCAAGATAATCTCCCCATCTCAAGATCCTTAGCTTCATCACAACTACAAAGTCCTTTTTGTCATGTAAGGTCACACATTCACAATTTCAGGGGATGAGGGTGCAGACATCTTTAGAGGCCATTATTCATCCCACCACATGCTTCAGTTAGGATTTATTTTAGAATTGCAAGGATATTTGATATTAGAAAAACTATTAATATTATTTACCATATGAATAAATATAGAAAAAATAATATATGGTAATCTTTATAGATCTGGAAAAGACCTTCAGCAGAACTGAACATTTGTGTCTTTTAAAAACACTCAATAAAATAGGGGTGAATACTCCCTGAACATCATATATATAATGTATTTATATACATTATATGTAATGTAATATATGTAAATACAACATATTTATATATACATATATTTATGCATAATGTATAAAAAATGTATTTATATATTACATATATGTACATATTGCATATTTATATATAAATACATACTTATATATTACATATATGTACATATTGCATATTTATATATGTAGATAAAATAGATAGATAAATTTTATATACATTTTATATATGAATATGCTATATGTACATATATGTAATATATGTATTTATATATTATAAATTAATGTAATATAATAAAATGTACTCTTATACATTTACATATAAATATATTTATATATTATATACATTTATATATAAATATAAAATATATATTATAAATAAAATAATGTATATAAATACATTTTATTAAATTTCATTTACTTATATAATTATAACTATAGATTTATAATGCATATAAATATATAAGTAATATATGTAAAAATACATTTTTACTTATACATTTATATATATATATTTATATACCTAAGACTAAACACCAGTTTCTTAGGAATATGACAAGAACACCACCATATTCTCTATTATTTATTATTATACTAGAGACATTGCCAATGTAATTAGAGAAGAAGAAATAATTAAAGGTATAAAAAATGGTTTTAAAAAGTTACCATAATTTTCAGATGTTAGGAAACTATATCTGAAAATTGCAAGAGTACAATGATAAAAATACTACAAATATTAAAAGAACCAAGATAGATAAATATAAAATTGACATAAAATATAAACATACAAATTATTTAAAATATTTACTTTCATACATACAAAGACACCTTTAAAAATATTTAATAGATAAGGAAACTCCCATTCATAATAGCAATAACAAGGTAAAATATTTAAGAATAAACTTAACAAGAAATTTGCAAAATTAATAGGATGAAATATTTAAAACACTCTTGAAAGATAAGACTTGATCAAATGCAAGAACATTCCTGTCCTTAGATGGGATGTATCAACCTCATAATTATGCCAAATTGTCTAAAGTAAATAATATACTCTCAGTAGAAATATCAACAAAAATATTAATTAATTAATAAAAAATATTACCAAGCTCCAGTATTCTGGAGCTTGGTAACTTCATTTCTAAATTTGTAGAAAATAAACATGCTAGAATAGCTAGGAAACCCTCATAAAAGATAGACAATGAAGAGCAGATAATAAAATAAATATCCCTCATAATTAAAAGTATAGTGCTGGCATATGAAATAAATAGGCCAATAGATTAGAAAAGAAAATGTGGAAATAGCTATAAGGGAATTTAACATATGATTAAAAGTAGAATCTCAAATCACCAGTGGAAAAAATGTAATTTTTCATAAGTGGTATGTGCACCTAGATTGCCTTTTGGCAAAAGATAACATTGGGTCCACGCTTCACACCAGAATAAATTTCAAATGGATTAGAATTCATAATAAAAATGAAACCATATATATATTAGAAAAAAATGGGTAAATTTCATTATAAGCTGAGTATGGAGGAAACTTTTTCAACTTTGACCCAAAATTTGGATATAATATTAAAAACAGAAGATGTATAAGTTTAACTACATAAGTTTATTAAAAAGTGGCTAATTCCAGGCCTGGGGAGAGAAAGGACACAATGATTCTGGCACATCTCATTGCAACAGAAGGCTAAGAATTGTACAGAGACTAACAGTGGCATTAAAAAGTCACGGGAACTGAGTTACCTAGACACCTATTGGCCTAATTTGGGACTATTTGGCCACCAAAAAGGAAAGCCATGGTAGTGGATCATTACATATTGAAATTTTAAAAAGAATCCATAGTACATTTGTCAAAACTAAGAAACTGACACTGGTACATTACTATGAACTTACAGAACTCTCTACATCTTTGCAATTATTCTGTAAATCTAAAATCATTGAATTTAAAACGAGAGAGAGAATTCATATATTGGTCATGATAATGATGTGGTGGCGGAGTGTGGGGGGGGGGGGTTCCAGAAGAATGCTAACTAAAAAGAAATGAGGAGAAAGAAGGATAGAATTAACAAATCACTATTTTATAACTCCAAAGTGAAGCAATTAATTCAGGCAAAGATGATCAATAAATGTTAGTACCATGTGGGGAAAGATCTTTGGTTAATAATGCATTCCCATGCCTCAGAGTCACACTCTAGGGATGTTCTCTTAATTACAAATTAATGAGATATCTTTACAATGAAGAGATCTGGGAACCCTACCTTATTCAAGGGACAAAATTTAGCATCACCAATAACAGAACAAACTGGCTCTATGGACCTCCTGGTGTGATGCAATGAGAAGTAAATAGCCCTCTGTCACATTCTTCCAATAATATTTTAACTGAATCTAATCATGAGAAAACAAGCAAAGATGTCCAGAACGTGGCACATTTCACAGCACAAGTAACCTGAACCCCTAAAAGACATCAATGTCAGAAATGACCAAAGCATAAGAAAGGTGGTAGACCATTCTAAAATTAAAGAGACCTAAGAAATATGATAAAATAGAATGCATTACTTTATTTGGATTATCTTATTTTAAAAAGAATAATAACAAAACCACTGCAAAAGGATGTCTTGAAACAATTTGGATAATTTTGGGGGGCGGTGAGAGGGACAAGGTCTGGCTCTATCATCCAGGCTGGAGTGCAGTGGCACAAACACAGCTCACTGCAGCCTCTGCCTCCAGGGCTCAAGCCATCCTCCCACCTCAGCCCCCCAAGTAGCTAGGACTGCAGGCATATGCCACCACACTCAGCTAACTTTTTAATTTTTTGTAGAGATGAGGTCTCACTATTTTGTCCAGGCTGTTCTTGAACTTCTGGGCTCAAGTGATCCTCCTGCCTCAACCTCCCAAAGCACTGGCTCATTACAGGCATGAGCCACCATGCCTGGCAATTTGGAAAACCTTAACAAGGGTGGCATATTAAATTATATTATTGAATCAATGATAAAGTGTCTGGATGTGAAATTGGTGTTAAGAGAATGTCCTTGTTCTCACAAGACACAGGCTAAAGTATTTGGAATGAGGTATCACAAAGTCTGCAGTTTATTTCCAATAGTTTCAGAAAAAAGTGTGCATGTATACACATACTGAGAGAGACAAAATTAATATGGCAAATGTCAATAACTCATAAGTCTAAGTGAAGTGTAAACATATGTTCAGTGTTGATATTTTAACTTTTTCTTGCTTTGAAATTTTCAAATTATTCATTTGAGGGTAAAAAAAACCTGCTGGATGAAGAAGAAAGAGGTAGAATAGAGAGAGAAACTAGTTGTCAGATCTAATAAGTATCAGATACTGTATCTGTCATTTTCACAACTCATAAAAACCCCATGATAAGCTTTTAAATAGATATTATTATTCTCATTTTTTTTTTAACAATTGAAGCTATAATGGCCCAGAGATGCCACACAACATGCCTAAAATAATAGATTTTGGTACAGGTGGAACCTGGATTCAAAACCACTTTTTTCAGGCATCCAGACTTTCTCTCTTCCATTTAATAATACTGGGGCCAAGGACCTTATGTGGGTAGCTCCAGACAAGGTTTCCACACTCAGCACAATAGTCATGAGCCCAGGATGGCTAGAGACTCTAAAGTTAAGGCTAATAAGTTAACATTAGCTCATGGTAACTTTATTATTTCATATAGTTTTAAGTTTTCAAGCTTTTTTAATCCTTTGTAATAACACTTAGCTTAAAACACAAACACATTGTACAGGTGTACAAAAATATTTACTTTATATCCTTATTCTATAAGCATTTTTCTATTTTTACATTTCTTATTTCTTTTACTTTTTAAACTTTTTTGTTAAAAAACTAAGACACAGACACACACATTTAGCCTAGACCTGCACAGGGTTAGGATCATAATATCACTATCTTCCATCTCCACATCTTGCCCTACTGGAAGGTAGGCAATAACAGGCATGGAGCTGTTATCTCCTGTGGTAATGATGCCTTCTTCTAGAATCACCCCTGAAGGACTTACCTGAGACTGTTTTATGGTTAACTTTTTAAATATATAAGTAGAAGGAATACACTCTAAAATAATAATAAAAAAGTACAGTATAGCAAATACGTAAGCCAGTAATATAGTTATTTCTTATTATCAAGTATTCTGTACTGTCCATAATTCTATGTGCTGGGCCTAGATTACTGGCAATGCAGGAGGTTTACTTATACCAGCATCACCACTAACTGGTGAGTAATGCTTTGCACGACAATGTTACGATGGCTACAATGTCATTAGGCCATAGAAAGTTTTCAACTCCATTGCAATTGTATGAGACCATGGGTCATATATGTGGTCCATCATTGGCCAGAATGTCATCATTTGGTGCATAGCTGTATATTGTCATGCTACTGCTCAAAAGGAAAAGCTGCAATACCATCAAACTCATAGAGTGAAACTAAGTTAAAACACTGCTTCAAATAACTGAAAATACTTCAGCTTTTCGATCCTAAACTAAAGATAATCCAAATGCCTCAAATGTTTCTCATAATATGGTTAAAGGACTCCTAAATATTTATTTAGATATTGTTTTTAATATTCTTTTTATTGAGATATGGTGCACATACCATCAAATTCATCCCTTTATAGTATACAATTCAATGGCTTTTAGCATATTCACAGAATTGTACAACCATCACTTACAATAAAATTTTAGAACATTTTCATCATCCCAAAAAGTTGCTTCCCATTTCCTCTGAAACCCCTCCATACCCTGGCAACGGCTAACCTACTATCCGTCTCTATGATTACCATTTCCCTATTCTGGACATTTCAGATAAACGGAATTGTGCAATATGTGGTCCTTTGTGACTAACTTATTTCACTTAGCATTATGTTTTCAAGGTTCTCCCATGTTCTAGCATGTATTAGTATTTCTTTTTATTGCTGAATAATATTTCCTGTTTGAATATACCGTATTTGTTTATCCATTCATCAGCTGATGAACATTTGGATTGTTTCCACTTGAGGGTTATTATGAATAATGCTATTATGAATAAGCAGCCATGTACAAGATTATTTGTGGATGTAGGTGTATTATTCTCTTGGGCGTATATCTAGAAATGGGATTGTTGGGTCTTATGATAATTCTGAATTTAACTTTTTTAAGAACTGTCAAACTCTTTTCCACACTGACGCTACCATTTTACATTTCCACAAGCAATACGTGAGGTCTCAATTTCTCTACATCCTTGCCGACACTTGGTGATTATAGTCATCTTAGTGGCTGTTTGGTTCCATCCATCCAACTGGGTGTGATGTAGTATCTCATTATGGTTTTGATTTGCATTTCCGTAGTGACTAATGATGTGCATTTTTTCATGTGCTTATTGGCCATATGGATGACATCTTTAGAAAAATGTATATTCAAGTTTTTTCCCATTTTAAATTTGGGTTTTTTGACTTTATTATTATTTTTACTATAAGTGGCCTATAATTTGTCTCAATTCTGCTGCCTACAATGCATATAATTACGGGCAAATTACATAAATTCTTGGCACCTCAAAATGAGATCATATTATCAATATCATAGAGTTTTTATGAGGGTTAAGTGCATATGAAGCATTTATGGCTGGGCACTGTGACTCACGCCTGTAATCCCAGCACTTTGGGAGGCCAAGGCAGGCAGATCACTTGAGGTCAGGAGTTCAAGACCAGCCTGGCTAACATGGCAAAACCCCATCTCTACTAAAAACACAAAAATTAGCCGGGTGTGGTGGCGTGCACCTGTAATCTCAGCTACTCAGGAGGCTGAGGCAGGAGAATCACTTGAACCTGGGAGGCACAGGTTGCAATGGGCCGAGATTGTGCCACTGCATTCTAGCCTGGGCAACAGAGCAAGATTTCATCTCAGAAAAAAGGCATTTATTACAGCGACTGAAGCATTATAAATGTTCAGGAAATGAGACTCAAATCTGAAAGGACTCATCGATTGTATAAAGTCACCATGGTGCAATTAGGATTCTGCAGTTGGGGATTTGAGATAGCATTTACGGAAATAAAAGATAATAACTGTGCTCAAAGTCCTGTCAAAAAGAGTTATGAAATATTTATATATCTTCAACAAGGATATTATTAAATATCCCCAGAAGACACATTGAGTTTTGCTACAATTACATAAATACAATGAAAACTATAATACTGTAACTAGATAGGAAGGTTTACAAAAAATATTTAAAAACAAGACAAGTTTAAATAATAAACTAATTACTTGACATGCATGATTATAAGGTTGTTGTATGTTCTTATATGCATTTTACATGGTTTTGTGCTCAATAGCCATGACTGGCGAAGAATGATTAAACATTTTTCTTTAGCAGAACTAAATAGTTTCTCTATTAAGAAGTAAAATATCTTAGGAGGTTTTATTTACTTCTTGGAAAAGATTTTGAAACCAAAGCCTCCATTCATTTTTCAAAGGATCAAACCAACCCTGCAAATGTAGCCCAGCTGTGGATTTGGTAACAGCGAGCAAAGTAGGCCAAGTGGAGAGTACTGTATTTGTTTTTCACAGCATCTCCTTAAATTGATTGATTGCCTATAGCTCTCTGTGCCAGTTGTCTGTTCAATGGAAGTGTTGCTAAGCAAGCTGGATTAAGGTGGCTTAATTGACTGGTATTTCAAGAAACAGTCCACAGAGAAGAGTTAACTCCATATGCCATTTCAAAGTTCAGTTGGACCAGGTGGCACCACTTAATGAGTGAAGCTGTATACAAGACATCAAAGGGGGAAAGGACAGTCAGTGTAGGGAGCCCCTGAACAAAGAGCAGATGACAGTTTTGCTGAGACTTTATTGGACTTCTTTAGAAATTATAAGGACATTGTATCACCAGGTCGTTATATTTTAACCCTCTTAGTTTTATATATACAATTTAAAAGAAGCATTTTACATGAATTAAGATTGTCCAAATATAAGTCAGGAAATAAAATCGGCTTAAATTTAGAACATGGCCATGACATAATTTTTCTTTGCTCTATCTCTGCAAAAAAGAATCAGAGGGCACCTTCTGTAACACAGGCCTTGACTCTCTCTTCCTTCTGATGAACCTCACACTGTAACACAAGGGAGAATCCCAGAGGACAAGATTCTAATGAAGCACAGACCAAATCAGTTCTCTCCACCATTAACTGCAAACAATAAAGGTAGAAGGTGGCTTAATCAGCCTCTGGGCTAAATGCAAATTATGTTCCTCCTCTTTCAGATCAATGTCATAAAGAGATAATGCTGTTACTCATTTAGCATCATGCAATCTCTGTCATTGAAAGGAAGAAAACATAATTATGTTCATTTACCAGGTTAAAAAATGACGTGCAAAAAAATTAAATGCCTGACCTAATGTCATGAAGTAAATCAGTGTGACAAATCTTTTAGATGTTCTGACTCTTAAGCCAGGTTTCTTTTTAATACAACATGCTCTGTTTTCTAACATATATTATCTGCAGCTAAGTTGTTTTAAACATTTGGTTAGAAAAAGGAGAATTCAAAGGTAAGTGTTCTTTCCAATCTTACTTCTCTTGACATCAATATATTGGAAGTATCAGTGAATTAGAAATAGTTCTAGCTCCGTCTCTAACTAGCAGTGGGAGGTGAGCTCATCACCTGAATGTGAGCCCTGCTCGCACAGTTCTCATCTATAACAAGCTGTGCTTGCCTTAGCCTACCAACACACTGGTTTGAGGAAAAATTTGGTAACATACCTGAACGTGTTTTTAAAAGCATGAAGTACTACAACATTATAAAGTCTGATTTGCTAATGCAACTCTGCCCTTTTCTGAATTTCCACCACTCTTTGTCTATACCTCCCTTAAGGTGCTTATCATTTTGCACCTCATGCATTAAAACAATTAGTTTTTTTTGGCCGGGTGTGGTGGCTCAAGCCTGTAATCCCAGCACTTTGGGAGGCTGAGGCAGGAAGATCACAAGATCAGGAGATCCAGACCAGCCTGGCCAACATAGTGAAACCCCGTCTCTACTAAAAACACAAAAAATTAGCCAGGCGTGGTGGCAAGTGCCTATAATCCCAGCTACTTGGGGGCTGAGGCAGGAGAAGCACTTGAACCCGCGAGGCGGAGGTTGCAGTGAGCCAAGATCCTGCCACTGTACTCCAGCCCAGGTGACAGTGTGAGACTCCCTCTCATTAAAAAAAAAAAAAATGGTGTTTGTTATGTAGAATACATTCTTTGATGGCAGTAACCATGAGCCACGAGACTTTTAGACTCTTGTATCTCTGAAGTGTGCCTACTAAATGAATGAAAGTTTTCCCTAAGGACTGGATTCTAACAGAGGCCAGCTCCCACCATTGATGTGGATGTGACATTCCCAGTGCAGCTGTGCTTCAGGAGAAGAAAGGTATGCTGGACATGCGGGCACCCTGGCAGTGACCCAGAAAGATGGTAAGGCCATTGTGCAGGTCACTTTTTCATGGCCAAAGACATAGCCTAACTCTTCTGTTATCACCTGTATGGAAATTGTTGTTCCTTCCTCCTAACCCCTTAATAATCATAGAGTGAGTTCATGCTTATAGCATGGAAAAAATATTAAGGATTAATTGTGGGGGAAAAGCTCCATTGCAAACAGTTTATAAAAAGACAGCTTGCTCGGATACAGTTGTTAGTGACTGTAGGTATGTTAGAATTTGTGCTTGAATGTCCACATGCACTGAGATACATGTCAGTACTGAAGGTATTTTACATCAGATACTCCATGTAAGCCTATACCATTGTGCAGTGACGTGTATCACTGTGTTCTCAATGTTTTTTAGAAAAGTGAATGACATTAGCAATGGGAAAGGAAATAGAACCATAAATGGTTTGTTAATTGTTCTTCTGTGATATGGGCATTAACCTGTGTGTGGGTGGGTGAGTGTGGGTGTGTGTTCATATTTGTGAGTGAGATCTTTGTCCTCTGTGCACACACAACACTACTCTCACCTGGTGCTTTGAGTTGTGCTTCCAGAGACAATGAATAATTTATACTAATATATGCATTTGACCAAACCCACTTATAATTAAGGGGCATGAGTTTTCCAGACAAATGACCTGGGTCAGCTGTGACCACTGCAGCTTGTAACCACTGAAAAGCTAAAAACTACTTGGCCCTAAGGTCAAGTTCTTTAACCTCAGCTAAAATGGCAAGTCTTCACTGAGCAATGCTGTTCAGAAGAGACAGCAGAAGAGGACCGCTCTATGCACCCTAGATCTAACTTACTTTACATCTTCCATTTTATTTTATTGTAAAGTTCTTCAGTTTAATCATCTTCCCTTTAGAAAAGGGCCCCGTTAACACCTGCAATCATTCCTTTCAATTACCGTGTTTGGTCTTCAGAAAGAGAGCACTTCAATTTCATGGTCAAACACAGGATGCAATTTTATACTTGAAAATAATGGCAAGAGCTAGACTGGGACATGGAGGCAGATGACATTTTAGCTACCAATGACCTAGCATGTTACTGACTGAACAAGAGCAGCTGAAATATCTCCCAGAGTTTCTAGGAAATTTTAGAACTAGATTTATATTTTGGAACTGCAGATTAATGTATTGAAACGATTATTATCTGACAGACACAACAAATTAGTACTTGGACTTCAGAATAAATGCTGTTGGCAGCAATTATTAGAACAGTAACCAGTGCTGTTGATCTGGCCGCCACTTCCTTCCCTTCCTAAAGTTTTGATGAAACATATCCTTTTTGATGTCACAGGACTAACAAAGATCTTGAAGTTGAACTGATGCCCACTGGCATACTGAAGACTGGCATTCTCTTTTCTAAAGGATCAGCATGAAGTCTTGACAATAAAATAAAAAGTAATGCATTGAAATTAAAGTTTGTCATTTTAAAACCACAACTTACTATTTTTGAATGCTCAGATCTTAAAATGATAAAATGCAGTCCTTTATTTCTAAAAGTGCCTCTTCAGGAGTGACGCCTCTTAATCTGAGGATGAAGAGGGGTCCCAGCATCACCCAGAAGGTTTTGTCCCTTGGTCATGAGCGCCAGCCCAGGGGCAGAGCCTCTTGTCTCAAAGACAGGGTGAGCAATCCCGCTGTGGGAAGTGTCCCCTCACCTCCTTGAGGAGGACTGTGCTTTCATGATTGATTTTTCACATTTCTCCTTTACATTCCACTCTATATTTCCAATAGAGCAGTTCTACTCATAACAGCAAGCTCTAAATGCACATTTTAAAAATCTGATTAACTAAATGATTAACTGGGTTTCATTTCCTATTTTGTATCACAGTCTGAAATGTCTAGGTTTTAAAAGGCTACAAACTCCATTATGACTATTCATTTTCAAGCTATTATACAAACAACAGAAACAACAAATCTAGGTCAAAAGCTCCTAGAAGCATGCTTTGAAGCACCCATGTGTGCACAGAACCATCCACAGAGTGGTATAGCTGGTCGAAAACCAGAACCAAAGCAAAATTAACCTGATCCTATCCCATCTAACTGTGTGAACAGCCTCTCAGTCAATCACCCTATAAAAACTGGCATGGGTGTCAGAAAAAGGTGTCTGCTAAATAACTAACAAACATTTGGCTTTTAGTGCTTGGCTAGTTGAGTGAACGTGGCAGACACCAAACCGTGTGCCTGGAATTTTAGAAATCAGAGTAGTGGCATTTATTAGCCAGAATGACTAGAAATCTAGAGGAAATGCTGCCAATAATACAAAGCACTTTCACAGATAGATTTTGCCATAAAAATGCTCAATTGTTCAACAATGTTAATTACCTACAGCCAAAACTAAAGCTGAAATGGATAAGATGACCTGTTGATTCATAGGGTGAGTCACAACAGAGACATGCAACTCTTAGTTCCCTCTTAGGCAAATCTAACAACCAAGTCTAATTTAATTGTGAAAATGCAGTCTAGTTCATTTGAGGAAAGAGGCTTCTTTCTTAAGAGAACCAGTGACTGATTTTCCAAGTTTAGCATCAGAAGGAGAACTCTCATTTATATGTGGGCAGTTATATTTTCTGTTGTACATATGTATGCATATACGTATATACACACATATACATTTTTATTCATTAATCCAACAAATATTTATTACATGGGAGATACTATTTTAGCTCCCAGAGTTACAAAACAGAATAAAACACAGTCCCTATCCCTCGAAGCTGATACTCGTGAAAGGAGAAATTGAGTAAACAAATACCTAAGTCTACCACACATCAGGTGGTAATATGTTCCATGGAGAAAATCAAGGCAGGGAGAGGGGAGAGGAGAACGGGGAGTACCTGGGAAAAGTGGGTTGCTAATTCATGCAGTATCCAAGGAAGGCCTCCCTGAGGTAGCATGGGAGCAGAAACCTGGAAGAAGTGAGGGTGAGATACGCACAGAATTCTAGAGGAAGTGGGCTTCAGGCAGTAGGAAGAGCCAGTGCAAAGCCCTGAGGCAGGAGCACAATTGGTGTGTTGCAGAACAGCAGTGGCCCCATAGCTGGGATAAGTGAGGTGGGAAGAGTGGCAGAAGAAGTATCTACATGAATGCATTTGTAGGGTCTATTGTTTTGATTGGTTAAGTTCTCTTTTTTTCTTTTCTCCCATTTCTTCCCTTCTCCATTTCGTCTCCATCATTCTCCAGTGAAGCTCCTATTACTAATTCAGAATATATATTTCCAAAATATTCTCTTTGCTTATATGATTATATTGAGACACATATTCAGACACATAAAAGTTGTATTCTGCTTTGTTGCACAAAAATGATATCATATTTTTCATATTTTTCTCCATGTTGTATTTCTAACTTAACTACATCAGTCATATTTTCCATATATCTAAGTCAGATGATAGTTTTAATTTATTATTTTCCAAGACCATGTAAAACTTCATGAATTCAAGATATTCTATTTTACACAGCACTTCTCCTATTGATGGACACTGTTTCTTTCTAGTTACATTTCCTTACAAGATTTATATCATTTCTTTTCACTTAAATATTTAATTCATCTGGAAGTATTTCTTTTCACTTAAGTATTTAATACATCTGGAATTAATTTTTCTATGTAGAGTAAGATAGGGGTTCAATTTTATTACCTTACCAATGGGCAGACTGCTGTACCAGCACCACTTATTAAATAAATACCAAATGTTATTTTTCTCTTCTTGCATGCTGTTGAATTTTCACAATTAAATTAGACTTAGTTGTTAGATTTGCCTAGGAGGGAATTTTCTGGCCCTCGGTTCTATTCCACTGTGCTATTTTCCATGCTGTCTTTATAGTGTTGTAATATTTGGTAAAATCAAAATATCTTAAAATCAAAATTCCTTAGTTGTCTTTTATTCCTGCTTTCTTATTCTTTAAACATGTGTCCTTCCTTATGAATTTTAAGATAATTTTCTCCAACTCCATTAAGTTTTTCCATTAAAAAGCTAATTGTAATTTAAATTCACAGGTAAGTTTTTGGAGAACTGACATTTAAGTTACCTCAGTTTTCCCAACCCTAGAACATGCTGCATGTTTCCGTGGGCTCAGCTCGTTCCTATTCCTCCTAACTTAGCAGGCACAGTGGCTTTCTTGTCAAATTTGTCTCCATTTGTAGAGATTTCTTTTCACTTTTGGAATAAAACATTTCATCTTACATTTTTGTTTCCAAATCTTAATCATTATTGAAGTGAAAACTCCTGGTTTTATGTAAGTATTAAATATCTATTCATTTTACTACATTTTATTTATTTTTATTTTTTTTTTTAAAGACAGCCTCCGTCCATCGCCCAGACTGGAGTGCAAAGGTGTGATCTTGGCTCAGAGCAACCTCTGACTACCACCTTCTGGGTTCAAGAGATTCTCTTGCCTCAGCCTTGGGAGTAGCTGGGATTACAAGCACACGCAACCCCCTGGCTAATTTTTGCATTTTCAGTAGAGACAGATTCTTCTACGTTGGTTGCCCAGACTGGTCTCAAACTCCTGACCTAAGTAATCTGCCCCCCTGGGCCTCCCAAAGTGCTGGGATTGGCTGGGCCCATTGGCTCACCCTTATAATCCCAGCTACTCCGGAACCTGAGGCATTAGAATCACTTGAGCCTAGGAGGCGGACGTTGCAGTGAGCCAAGATCAGGCCACTGCACTCCAGCCTTGGTGATGGAGTGAGACTCCATCTCAAAAAAGGCCGGACACAGTGGCTCACTCCTGTAATCCCAGCACTTTGGGAGGCTGAGGTGTGTATCACCTGAGGTCAGGAGTTTGAGAACAGCCTAGTCAACATAGTGAAACCCCATGTCCACTAAAAACAAAAAATTAGCTGGGAATGGTGGCAGGCACCTGTAATCCCAGCTTCTCAGGAGGCTAAGGCAGGAGAATCACTTGAACCCAGGAAGCAGAGGTTGCAGTGAGCCAAAATCACACCACTGCACTCCAGCCTGGGCATCAAGAGCGAAACTCTGTCTCAAAAAAAATAAAATAAAAAAAGAGACCAAAATGCTAGGATTACAGGCATAAGCCACAGGCATAAGCCACCCCACTCAAAATTAGAACTATTAATTTTAATAGCTCTAAATTTCTCAAGTTTTCCTCATATACAAATATAATCTCAGCAAAAATGGAAATAGTTATGTTTCTAATGTTCCAATGATTTTTCTAATTATTTCACTCACATTTCTCATTTTATTTGCTGGAATTGCCAAGCAATGTTAAATATTAATGGTAATTATCTGTTATCCTTCTCTATTTTCTGACTTTAAAAGAATTTTTGCTTTGAAGTCTAGAATATTGACTGTTAGTTTTTCTGGAAAATATTCTTTAATATGTTTAAGTAATCATGCATGATTAATTTTTTATTTTGTCCTTTTTATAGAAATGGCTGTTAATATTTTTAATGAATAGTGTCTGAATATATTCATAAAGTTTTCAACCATTAATCTTTATGTAGAAGGATATATTGATAGTGACAGTGGTGGCTCACCTGTTATCTCGGCTACTCAGGAGGCTGAGGCAGGACGATTCCTTGAGCTCAAGTCTTCTAGCCTGGGCAAAATAGCAAGACTCTTGCCTCATAGATATGTGTATTGTGTGTGTGTGTGTGTGTGCGTGTGTATCTTAACTCAAGATATTATTAATTTAACATTTTATTAAGATATTAATTTAGGATAAATTAAGATATATATCTTAATATATAAGATATATATTCTAGGATGATATATATATGTGTGTATGATGTGTATATACACACACATATATGTATCATCCTAGAATAAACCATACTTGGATTTAGAATATTATACAGTTGGTAATTTGGGGATTCTGCTTCCACATCTTTTATTTTCAATTTTTAGTATTTATATTCATCTACAAGTTGGTTTATTATTACTGTTTTTCAATGTCTTTATCAGGTTTGGATACTAAAATTAGGCTAGATGATTTTCATTTTTTTCTATAACCTTGGATTATTTACAAATATTAGAGTTCTTTATGGTTAGACCAATTTCAAATTTAAGCCTATCTAATCCTAGTGCTTTTTAAAATGATAGAATATTAGTCATCTTTCTAATCACTTATTTGGTAACCTACGTTTTGGATTTTTTGATTCAGTTCTGAAAAATTGTATTTGCTTTATAATCATCTAATTTTAGTATATAATTTGATGTAGTAGAGTTGAATTCATTACTGCATAATCTCACTTATATGTGAAAAATGCTTACAATGTTTTTGGTCTTTTGTCATTTTTCCCTCCTCATTCTTGACACTTTAAATTTTTGTTCTTATCTTTTTTATCGAGTCAGACTTATGAGTGGTTCATCTATTTGTATTTTTTTTCCAAAAACCTGCTTTTTTTTACTTTCCAGTCAAGTAATTTCAGCTTTTATCTTTATTCATTTCCTCTTCCTAGTTTATTTTGATTTATTCTGTTAGTGATGTGTTTTGAAATTATTAGAATAACTATAAAATTCTCCCATTTTTCTTTATTCTTTAGTTACAATTATTTATTAATATAATTTTCTTTGTGTAGAGCTTTTATTATTCCATAGATATTTTTCTGTATTCAAATTGAGGTGGCGAAAGAACAGGCAACAGAAGCAAAAATACACAAATGGGATTGTAAAATCTTCCACATAGCAAAAGGAATGATTAATAGACTGAAGAAGCAACCCAGAGATTGGGAGAAAATATTTGCAAACCATATATCTGATAAGGGACTAATATCCAAAATATATGAGGAACTCAACTCAATAGCAAGAAAACAAATAACCCAATCAAAAAATGGGCAAAGGACCCAAATAGATACTTCTCAAAAGAAGACATGTAATGGACCAACAGATATATGAAAAAATGCTCATCACTACAAGAAAATGCAACACAAAACTATACATGTCAAGATGAATGATTGTTATCCAAAAGACAAAACATAACAAGTATTGGCAAGGGTGTGGTGAAGAGGGAATCCTTGTGCATTGTTGGTGGGAATGTAAATTGATGCAGCCATTAAGAAAAACAGTATGGAGGTTCCTCAAAAAAAAAAAAAAAAAAAAAATATATATATATATATATATATATTTACCATATAATCTAACAATACCACTCCTGGGTATATATCCAAAGTAATTGAAATCAGTATGTCAAAGAGGTGTTTGCACTCCAACATACTGCAGCATTATTCACAATAGTCAAGATATTTTCAGACGAATGGATAATGAAAATATATATGTACACAACAGCATACTATTCATACTATTCGACCTTTAAAAGGAAGGAAATTCTGTCATTCATAACAACATTAATGAACTCAAAGAACATTATGTTAAGTGAAATAAGCCAAGCATGGAAAGACAAATACTGCATAATCTCACATATATATGGAATCTAAGAAAGTGGAACTCATAAAAGTAGAAGAGGAGAATAGTGGTTTTCAGAGGCTGGGGAAGGGGAATGGATAGGAAAAGGGGAGATGTGGATCAAAGGGTACAAAGTTTCAGTTAGGTGGAATAAGCCTCAGTGATCTATTGCACAGAATGATGACTATAGCAAATAATGTTATATTAGATACTTCAAAATTGCTAAGAGACTAGATTTTAAATGTTCTCACCACAAAAATGAAAATTATGAGAGGCAATGTATGTTAATTAGCATTATTTAATCATTCCACATTGTAAACATGTAGCAAAATATCACGCTGTACCCCACAAATATATACAATTTATGCTTGTCAATTTAAAATAAAATTTTATAAAACTTCTTAAAAATTGAGATAAATTTTACATATAGTGAATGCCAAGATAGTAAGTGTTCAGTTCGATAAGTTTTGACAATTATAGACACCTATGTAACCCGACCCAAAATAAGCATAGAGCATTTAAGCCCCACAAGCGTTCTCCATGTCCTTTCTAGCCAATCCCTCACTCCACCTCAGCAAGTGCAAACGAGGCATGATTTTTTTTTTTTTTTACTCCTTAGCTAATCTGGGTTTTTGTCTCGCAACCAGGAAGAATTAGGCATGTGGACATATTGAAGGGTGAGGAGGGCCAGAATGTGTTAAGCAAAAAGAAAGCTCTCGGCAAAGAAAGGGGGTCCTATAAGCAGGTTTCCACCTCCCAAATTGAATACCAGAGCCATCACACATGAGTTGAAGAGGCCAGGCTCCTCCCCTGCATAATACATGAATTCCTGGTGGTTCCACCCCATTCCCCCAGTGCATGTGGATCTCCAGTCTGCTGTGGACATGCCCAGGAAAGGCCCCTGTGCGTGTTCCCTTATCTGCACAAAACATCTGGTGTAAATATTTGTGGGGAAGTTTGAAGGTTCTCCAGGGACTCTTCCCTATCTGCCTAGGCCTTTGTCTGTCTCTTGCCTCTATCACAACCACTGCTCTCATTTTTGTCACTGTAAATTAATGTTACCTGTTCTATGAATTTGTATAAATATGTTCACACAGAACACATTTTTTTTCTGGCTCCTTTTGCTCAATATCATGTTTTTGAGATTCGTTAGTGTCAAGACTTCTCAGCCTTTATTGATGAGTACTGTTCCATTGTATGAATAGACCTCAATTTGTTTATCCATTATCCTATTGATAGTTATTTGGGTTATTTCCAGTTTGGGGCTATAATGAATAAGGCTGCTATAAAAATTTTTCAAACAAGTCTTTTTGTACACATGAATGTGTATTACTCTTGAGTAAATACTTATGTTAGTGGAATTTCTGGGTCATGGCTTAGATTATGTTTAATTTCATAAGAAAATGTCAAAACAATTCCCTAAAGTGTTTGGACCTTTTTACAATGTCCAAGAGTACCCGCAATTGAGAGTACCCACAATTAGTGCTGTCAGTCTCTTTTATTTTAGCTACTCTAGCTGATGTGGAATTTTATCTCATTATTGTACTGATTTACAATTCCTTGAAGACTAATTGTGTTGAGCATGTTCCCTTGTATTTATTGGACATTCATTTTTTTGTAAAGTGTGTGTTCATATCTTTTGAATGTCAATTAACTATATGTTATAGATCTAATCTACAACTTTCTATTCTCCACCACTGAACTGTGTGTCTTTCCCTACACAAATATCGCACACTCTTGACTAGTGTAGCTTCAAAGTAAATATTGAAATCATGCAGTAAGAGTCCTCCAACTTTGTTCTTTTTTAGAATTATTTTGGCTTTTCAAGATCCTTTGCATTTCCATAAAACACTTCAGCATGAGCTTACCGATTTATTCATAAATGTCTGCTGTGATTTTATAGAGACTGAGTTGAATCTATAAATCAATTTAGGAAGCATGGATATACTAATATATCGAAACTGTCAATCATAAATATGGTAGTATATCTCTATTTGTTTAAATTTTTAATATATCTTGGCAATGTTTTTCAGTTTTAAAAATAGAGATCTCACATTTTATTTATATTTATTCCTAAATATTCCTAATTTGTTTGTAAGGTGTCAGGTTTTTTCAAATTTTTTTGGACATCTGTTGAAATTATCATGTGGAAAGTAAGTGGTGAATTACATTGATTGATTTTCATACATTTAATCAATCTTACATTCCTGAGATAAATCCCTCTTGTCACGATATATCACCCTTTTTATCTCTTGCTATATTTGATTTGCTAATATCATATGGATAATGCTAATTTTTATTTCCTAATATTATAGGGACATTGTTATATAATTTTCATTTCTTATACCTTTGTCAGTTTGGGGTATTGAGGGTATACTAGCCTCATAAAATACATTTGGAAGGTTTCCTTTCTCCTTCATTTTCTGAAAGGGTATGTGTAATATTAGTATTATTTGTTCCTTCATAGAACACAGCCCAAAGCCATCTGAGCCCTGAATTTTCTTTGTGGATAGAGTTCTCATTACAAACACAATTTATTTCATAAATTCGGGCTTTTTAAATTTTCTGTTACTTCATAGTCAGTTTTGCTAAGCTGTGTTTTTTAAGGAGTTTATCCACTTTAGTCAATAAAGTAACTGGCATAAAGTTATTAGTAGCAGTTTAATTGTATCTTCTTTTTAACTATTGATGTTGGTAATGTGTTACCTATTTTCTTGTCAGGTGCCTGACATTCCCCTGGGCAGCACTGAGGGAGTCTTGACACTCCAAATGAAACACTGCATGACTTTGCCACCATATGAAGTCGTGAAGTCACCAGAGATGCTCGCAGTTCCCTGGCCGGTGGAGAATGACTATCCATGACTATTTCTATAACAGAAGACAGCACCATGCAGCCAACTGCTTTCCCAGTCTCTGATACCCTGCATGCTAACAGCACAATTGAGCAAATATTTGAGTGATATGAGTAAGTTACACTTAAATGGGAAGGCTATCAGAACTCGGTGAAGTGGAGAGATTGAGAAAGTGGCAGTCTTCCCTTATTAGGAAAAACAAAAACAAAAACAAAAAAACACTCTCATGTTTTATGGGGAGACACTGCCTGCAACCAAAGGCTAATAGGCTGGAGGTTCAAAACCAAGAGGATGAGTTAACAGAAATCCAAACTTGGATAGGGTTAGATGGCCAATCCCTCCCACCTGCTCCCTTCCATGCTCTAAGGAGTATGGAATAGACACAGAAGCCAAATAGGAAATAATAGTAATGGCCAGAGAACTACTAAATTACAGAGTTTCTGATAAAGCTTGTTTGAAAGATAGAACACAAGCCTGAAGCTAAAACAGGGCTTCCAATCTCTTCCTCTTTGAATTTCAGGCCTACCCCCAGGGCTCTGAACCAGAGGTGTCTGGTTTTTGAAGGGCAGGGAGATGCTGGAAAATGCAGCACTGGGCCCTGAGGAGGCCCAAGGTGGAGCAGGAGGAGAACCCTGTGTATCACAAGGAACCTGCTGGAAGCAGGAGTCTTGTGGCCCCTGAATGCGCACACATTCAGGAGGAAGCCAGGGAAAGAGACTGGTGCACATTGCCTTTTTCATATACTTTGTAGGCAACAAATGCAAAAATTGAGCTAGCCAATTAGCAGCTTCTTTGCAATGAAAGCAGTCAGATCATCTGTGCCTGAGGGTAAGGTAATTAGGAAGCAAAACTAAAAATGCTTACTCTAAAACTGCCCCCATCTGCACCATGACACTCACACCCAGGAGAGGAGCAAAATTTCTACTTTCTTCAGGGAAATGTGAAGACAGAGGACGTTTACCCCTGAATACCAACTCTGTGCACAAAACCAGCATGTGAAGTCCAGAAGCACAGTAGCCATTCAACCAGCAAGTGTCAGTGGGCTCCTCCACAAAACAGGAGCTAAGAGCAGGACAGTGGAGGCCCCTGCTCCAACCCACAGCTGAGCACCTTTCATGCACCACGTGCTGAAGCAGCCCCAACCATCTCTGAAACTAAGTGAAACCACCTTTGCAAAATTATAACTGAGGAAATCATGACAGTGAAAGAAATCAGACCTAACTGACTCCATCTTGCTTCTAACCTTTAAGCTGTCCTTGTTCATTCCTGGGCACAGGCTGAACTAACTTTGGGAGGGAATTCAGTTCATGGTTTGACTCTAAAACAAAATTGATAACAGCCCTTTCCTGAAAAGACCCCCTACTTGCCAGGGGACCAGTCTGCCTCTGCAGGACTAACAAATTAGCTACAAGATTGTCTGGGTGAAGGGGAAAAGGACAAGATGGAGGAAGGTGAACAGAAAAGACGCAGCCCCTACTACTTCTGGGTTCTTCATCATACAACTTACCCCCGCGCGGGAAAATGCAGTCTGCGCCCGGGAAAAAAGCAGACCAACTGAGCAGGCGCGACGTGACATCAATTTGAGGAAACCGAAACTTACTACGGAGATGCCCCTGGCACACCCTTATCCCACCCACTGCCCTCCCATTTCCAAGCCCAGGACATAAAAGTCGCCGCCGGCAGGCGCCGGCTTGAACTTCCCCGGCCCCATTGCTTGTGGATGGAGGAACCTCGCCCGAGAGTGCCCGCGCGACTTCCCTGGCCCCACTTAGAGGACCCTGGTGAACCTCTCCCAAGTGCCCTGACCTGCTGGTCAATAAAGTTCTTTCCTTCCTACCACTTGCCTCCAGCGCCTAACTCTTTCCTGGCCAAGGGAATTAGATAAATCAAAGATTAGAAATTACAGATTCGGCATCGTGCAGCATCTGGCTCCAAGAGTCTGAACCTCCCCAAATTGCTCCTGGGGATAACAGCATTATTGTAAAACCTAAAATCAGTGCTTGAGATATTTTGCAGACCCTGCATTTGATAGATCAGCTGACACTGCCCAGAACAGTAATCTGGCTCAACTAGTTCTGCCATCCCACCCAGGAACAGAAGACAGCAAGAGAAACTCACTTCCACCACCTATGATTACATCTCCAACCTGACAAATCAGCATTCCCCAATTTCGAAGCCCCTACCCACCAAATTATGTTCAAAAACTCTGATGCCTGAATGCCTGGGGAGATTGATTTGAGTAATAATAAAACTCCAGTCTCACACACAGCCAGTTCTGTGTGAATTACTCTTTCTCCATTGCAATTCTCCTGTCTGGATAAATTGGCTCTGTTGAGGCAGTGGGCAAGGTGAACCCAATGGGCGGTTACATAATGAAGCTCAATAATTCCCTGAGAAATTATGAATAAAATAATAAAGACACCAAAAACCTTTTTAGGAAGGCTTTTATTCCTTGTAATAGTAGAAAGAATCACACAGTCTTGCAAACTGGACAAGGGAGATTTCCTGAGAATAAAATGGAAAGGTCAATCCCATTGACCATGGCAATTTGCTGAATGATTTGGAAACTGGGTGATACGATAGAAGAGAGCAGGATTGAAACAAATAATGGGCTACAGTTGGGTTCTGATTCCACTTTAACTTAATGTACAGCCTCATCCCTTGTTTTTCTGGAGATTCTCTTTTTCTGCTTCACTGGTTTATGCTTACATTAAAATCAAATGGTACCATGTTTCTGAAATCACATTGTCCCTACATGGTCATCACAATGAGTCTGTAATGTGACTGAAAGACAGCCATGGAAACAGGTAGAGGATATCTAACTAGGATTGCTTAAATGTGAAGACTCAGAAATCTAGGAAGAGGGTAAATTGCAACAGGAGGCTGCAGGTCATGCCATCTATGGAGGCACAGGTCCCAGGAACCAGAATTTGCTTTGGGAAGTAAAGCTATGGATGATCATACCCTTGTGGACTGGGGATCTCACCAAAAGGGAGAGGCTCTCCAGTTGCCTTTGCCATTCATGTGCAGGGCAGGGTCATATGCCCATCCACCTCCCTTCACTGCTGCCCCAGCCTGGCTGTTCTAGAGACTCTGACTTAGCTTAGGCTGCTATAACAAATCCATAAGCTGGCTGGCTTACATTTATTTCCCAAGTTCTTGAAGCTAGAAATTCAAGATTGGGGTGCCAGTGGTTGGGTTGCAGTGAGGACCTCTTCCTGGCTCACAGATGGCTGCCTTCTTGTGTCTTCATATCATGAAGAGCAGAGAGAGAGGAAGCAAGCTCTCTCAGGTCTCTTCTGATAAGGGCACTCATCCCATCATGAGGGCTTCAGGCCCATTAGCCAATCACTTCCCAAATACCCCAGCACCTAACGCTATTACATTGAGGGTTAGGATTCCAATGTATAAATTGGGGGAAGGACACAAACATTTGGTCCATAAGACAGGCAGTCTAGGATGTGTAAATAATGTGAACATTTCTTAGTGTTTACTGGGAGACTGGGTGAAGCAAAGCTTGATTTTTGAGGCTTACTATTTCTCAGTAGACCTAAACTTCAGGCTGGCCTGAGATCTACCTCAGCGGTAGTGAATAAAAAGCAGGGAGATCCTATTAGTTCACAGGTACAGTCTGAATCTTACTTGCGAGCTCATCAGGCATTCAATTCAGTCACTCAACAACTACTTAATGAGCAAGGCCCAGGTGCAACCACTGCATTGAGTACCCATGACAGACTTGGTGGCTTGCCAGGGAGGGAAGGAAAGGAGGTATCTATAACATATTTATCCCTTCTGCTAGGGAATTTGAAGATTGTGTGTTGGAAATATAACCTTATTCAGAATGGCCAAACAAGCTTGTATATATTTACTGATTTTATTTAATACTTAACTTTGCATATCTAGAAGCTTGGAGGAAAAAAGTTTAGATGTTGAAAAGGTAGGCCAGGATCAAAGTATAGATACATTCTTAGGACTGCTGGAGAAAATCCAAGAAATTCTTTTTCCAGGTTATTCATTTGACATCATAATTTCATGTCTTTTCTATGTCTGACATTGTTGCTAACCATGGGAAATGCGTAGTACGTATTAACTGCATAATGCCCAGTGGAGTGTCTGTCACACAGCAAAGAAGATATACTGTTAGTAATTAGCACTATTTTTGCACCTATTGTAGGCCAAATAATTATTTTCATTGGTCAATATGTAAAACCATTCAGTTCCTACCACCAGGAAAAGCAACTAACTTCTCTCCCAGGCAATATTCCAAGATAGGCTGTCAGTTGGACTAAGGAAGCCACTCCTGCAGAACCCTGGGAGATCTCACACTGAATGTTTTTTTTCTCCACTGCTCAGCTATAAGGTCCTGATCAAAATACATGATTGCCTTTGAGACCTAATTCCCTCATATTACAGGAGCTGAAAAGATCTCAGCTCTAAACAGATATCCATAAATATTTAGGCACGAGTATGTGAGACTCACAAGTCCCGAGTAGACTTCCTACGATTCTCAGCCTAGTGAAGTTGGTAAAACGAGTCCTGGGCAGAGGTTGGAACTTCTTGAAGGGCTGCTCCACCCTCTCTAATACTGGGAGTATTGGTCACTCATTGGCTACCCAGCCTCCATTTGCCCACCTCAGGTAATGGCAACCTTGCTTTGCTTCTGATAGGACAAGTCACTGTCTGAATTTGCCCAGGACCTGAGGGTTTCCTAGGATGCAGATCTTTTTGGTGTCAAAACAGGACAGTTCCAGGCAAATCAAAAGGCAGGACACTGTGCTCCTGAGACACCCAATTCTCTGCCCTCATCTATGTGAGCTGGCAGGTTTGGCTCTGCTCCTGATCCAGAAGCTTCTAGGGCTTATTTCAGCTATCTTTCAGGAACCTGAAATATTTTATTGTGCTGACTATCCCCTGAGAAGATGGAGTATCTAGAGCTGTTGGAGCCAACTTGCTCTGCTATCTGAGAAATTTGGAAATGGAGCCAAAAAAAAAAAAAGAAATGGAGACAGAGAAACCAGCCACTCATGATGTCATTTGAACACCCACATCAATCCACGCTTCAAACAAGACCACATCTTGTTTGAAGAGCTATAGTACCCTACACATATCCCATCGTGTAAGTCGATGTGGCTAAAAGGGAATTTCTAGACTTTTTCTCCCTGTTATCTAGTCAGCATCTGATGAGTCCAGTATAAGGAAACCTCTAGATACACTCCTAGCCCTCGAGGAGTTCAGCATTTATTGGGCCACAAGACAGAAAAAAAAAAAACTCGAATCCTGGGGTGACATATGATGAGAGGTACCATCAATAAGCACTCTTCAGTTATGAGAAATCAATCTGGTCTGCAAGGATTGAGTACATTAGTGAACTGGTCCTTAGAGGACAGGTAAGCTTCCACCAGTGAGGGGGACAGAGGGCCACCAAGTGGAGGGCCTAGTGGGAGCCACTTATTACCTACAGCAGCAGGCAGTCACTGTTAGTCATGTGCCCCCTGCTGGAGTGGAAGCCCCTGAAGACAGAAGATTCGACTCTCCCCGTACCAAGCAGAAAGCCTGGGACAAGACAGGTACTCAAAAAAGACAATGTGTTTGTACAGAGTCTTCTAAGAACATAAAGTAGATACATAAACTGAAGCAGAGGTTTGATGTGAGATACAGTTGAATGATTACTGTTTTGAATGAAACTCTATCCACTTAACAGGTCACTACCCCAGCAGCTAAGAGGTCTGGACAGCAGGGGATCCACCTACCTGGGTCCCTTCCAGCAGGCCTTGCCCTCAGGGTACAGTATGGGGACCCGGCTTCAAAGACACAACTACAATATGAAAGTCTAAGTGTTTTTAGTATTTACAGACCCTCTGGGATACAAGGCAAGCCTAGAGACCAGACACACACACACGGGGGTCAGGGAGCACAGATAGGGAGAGAGAGAAGAAACCCATGGCTCAGCGCCTTCCTTGGGTCCAGGGTGTTATCCAAACAGGTTTCCTGGGGAACTTTAATTGGTAGGTTGAAAGCAAGCAGACATTAGTTCTAGGAGGTTATGCTGCGCTGAGAGGTGGTCGCTTTGAGTTCCGGTACAGATGTCTGAAGGGCTTCTTCAAAGGAAGCAGCAAGAAATCAGGGAGCCCAGCCTGCTTAGGTGTCTCTGAGAGAGATATTTCTAAATTTTACTTCTGGCCACCAGCAAGAGCCATTCTGGTGGGGAACAGTATTGGAAACCATGTCAAGGGTGGACTGAGCCCTGCTTCTAGTATGAGAAAGCTCAACTTACGTTTTACAATGAATGTAACATAAAATTATAAATGCTCACTTCAGTCACTTCCTCAGTTCTTGTTTTCTTGACAGCATTTATTTTATTAATCACATCAGTCATTCTTTATAACTATTTGTCCCCACTACAGCATAAGTTCCACAAGGCCAGGGGGATCTTATCCACCAGGCAGAGGCAGGGGAGGAGGGAGCACGGACTCTGTGCCAGGGCTGCTTTTGTGGAAAAGCTGGCTGTGCCTCTTACGATGAAATCTGGAACAAACTATTCATGTTCTTTGTGCCTCAGTTTCCTCATCTGTTAATAGGGGATGATATTAGTCTCTTCCTCACAGTTTGCCATGCAAGTAAATCAAGTAGGTCACTTAAAAGTGCCTGGCACATAACAGATACTCCACAATTGTTAGCTATAGTTATGGCTAATAATGTTCATCCCTACTCCTCCTGCACCTAGAAAAACGTCTAGCATGTAATTCATGCTCAGGCAATATTCTTAATTTGAATGAAAAAAAGAAAAGAGTAAATGGAGTTCAGGTTAAGGAATTTCTTGAATATAAGGCAAAGAGTTATGAAATACACCATGCTGATCAGTGGTTTTCAACAAAGTAGATTTACATGAAGGTCCCAAGTGCACACGCTCTGTTCCAGGGGCAGAATGGGGCATTTTTAATATGGCTTGAAAAAGTTCCCATGTGACTATGATGGACACACCATGCCTTACCTTAAAAATCATTTCTGTAGACCAAAATGGGTAATAATACAGGGGAGCATGATGAAAGTAGGGCCTGGAAACATTAATCCAACATTGGCACAGAAGATTCAATGGCAGAGAGTAAATCAAGAGTAAGGAGAAGAAAGTGAGCTGGCCTAGATACTAAGCGGAAAGATGTCCCTTCCCCTAAAAGCAACTAGATGCTTCATAAAATAAATGTTTTATTTACTTGCTGGGCTTACAGAAAGGTAATTAAAGAAAAAAAAATTAGAAGTACTCAGAATTTTTCTTTTCTTTTTTTTTTTTTTGAGATAGGACCTTGCTCTGTTGCCCAGGCTAGGGTGCAGTAGCACAATCATGGCTCAATGCAGCCTCAATCTCCTGGGCTCAAGCTGTCCTCCCACCTCAGCCTCCCAGGTAGCTGAGACCAATAGGTACATGCCACCACAGCTGGCTATTTTTTATTATTATTATTTGTAGTAATGAGGTCTCCTGTGTTCCCCCAGGTTGGTCTCAAACTCCTGGGTTGAAGAAATCCTCCTGCCTTGGCCTCCCAGAGTGCTGGGATTACAGGCATAAGCCACTGTGCCCAGAAAATATCTTAGCCTTGGTCCAGAAAACAGAGGCTGAAGAAAGGATTAAAACACTGATATCCTTATCAGAAGAGGCCAACTACATGCCTTATGCCATTTGCCCTGGAGGACCCACCAGCATGAATTCTTGGTTCTTCCAGTGGTTTAGGTCTCATCCTGAGGAACAGAGGAAGAAATCCTGGCTTAAAATCATTAAAACACTATTGCTGGCCGGGCACGGCGGCTCAAGCCTGTAATCCCAGCACTTTGGGAGGCCGAGACGGGCGGATCACGAGGTCAGGAGATGGAGACCATCCTGGCTAACACGGTGAAACCCCGTCTCTACTAAAAAAAAAAAAAAAAATACAAACAATTAGCGGGGCGAGGTGGTGGGCGCCTGTAGTCCCAGCTACTCGGGAGGCTGAGGCAGGAGAATGGCGTGAACCCGGGAGGCGGAGTTTGCAGTGAGCTGAGATCCGGCTACTGCACTCCAGCCTGGGCGACAGAGCGAGACTCTGTCTCAAAAAAAAAAAAAAAAAAAAAAACACACTATTGCTTAGTAAAGCCAAAATTGGAGATGTGATTGTTCTTGGAATGACAACCCAGGTAAAAGAGGGAACATGTTTTTCTGGAAGATCCTACTGAAACAACTCAGTCTCAGTGAAGCCCAGCTCCTAGTGGTTTTCAAACCACCTTAGCAGAAAGTGGTTTGAAGATGGAGGGCTTCCTGCCAATGCCTTCAGTTTCCCAGCTACAAAACCCTCTAGTGCTACAAAGGCACACCACAGAAATCAGACATTTTTGGACAGCCTTGTGATGCATCTGTAAAGACTGAAATAACCAGAACATAAGAACAGAATCCCATGTTTGTGTTTATAGCTCACATTTGGTTGGACCAAGGAGAAGTATCAGAAAAACTTCAGATTATGTTTCCTGGTTACTCACGAGCACCTCCAACCCACCTTCTCCTGTGTGGTAATTTTTCATCTGCACCACACAGAAAATAATCCAATTCAATCTTTGAAAGCCATCACTTTGGGTTTGTACACAGTACAAGCATTTCGGATAAAAAGTATCATAGAGTTGATTCCATCTGACCAAGGCCACCACTGGCTGAAAACAAAATTAATGAACTTTCACAAAGTATCATATCTTTAGTTTTTACTACTGATTCTTGTAGAGTTAAGCATGGTACCAAAAAAATCATTATTTCATGAAAACTTAGTGAATTAAAACGTGCAGAAGCTGGGTCTGTTATTCTAATAGCAGTGTGGATTTTCCTTATCACTTTATCTCAAGGACATGGGAGTCCTTACTCATCTTTGACTGCCCAGTATGTGGGGCATTGGACTCTGCCCTGAGAGTGCGTGCATGCTGAGTATCATCAGCTGTCACTGCACGCCAATATCAGATTGCCTCTGCATAAACCTTGCTGCTTTTCCAATAAGCGGATTTTCATTCAAGGTTTTTTATTCTAAGGCGGAAAAGATAAAAAACTTCAATGCCTTTGAGATTCTTAAAGACCATATGAAGAAATAAATTTCATCAGTTTTCTAATTTTCACATTTTTCATAATTTTGATATGTTATAATAAAGTTATGGAAAACTTTAAGTCAGCAAATATGACTTCATAAGTTATTTATGGCTTCATAACATCAAAATGCAGCAGCTTGAAGTAAGAGTGAGCATTTCTCAGGATTCTGTTGGTAGGCTGATATTCCTTCTGCTGTCTCATCCACCAGCACAGTGGGGTCCAGATGACCTGTTCTGGCCTCTCTCTCACATGTCTCAGGGGCTGGTGGGGATGGCTTGTCCACATGCTCTACCTGCTCCTTACAAGATGCTCTGATGGCAGCACTTCAAGACAGTGAGAGGGAAGTTGCAAGGTCTCTTGAAGCCTAGGCTTTGCAACTTATGCGATGCCACTTCTGCCACATTTTAGAGTCAAAGCAAGTCATAGAGCTTGCCCTGAGTGAAGAGATCTCCTAGACATCACCTCTTCATGAAAGAAACGGCAAAGTCATATTTTGGAGAGGCATGAATGAAGAACAGGAAGGTTTTGCACCCATCTTTGTAACCCATCTGGCCCAGGTTTCCCTCTAACTACAATAACTCACAACTCTCCTGTGAACACACTCACCTCTTCCCCAGGGCAAACACATTCGCCACTTTCAAAGACACCCAAATCTCATCCGATAGGACCCAACTTCCATGATCCCTGTCCTGCAGTAGCGGGGATGAATGCGAATGAGAGGCCCCCTGTGATAGCTCCTTGGATGTGGCCCCTCATGGTCCAGGGACCTGAGAACTGAATAGCCAAGTTATCTGCATCTCACAAACACAAGTTAAACAGATGCTACAGGGCAGGAAGTTCCCAACAGACACTCCCATTGCAAAGGAGCATAATAAGGAGTTACACAGCAACCACACTGCTTCACAGTAATTACAAACCCACTCAGCAGCTGTCTTTGGGTTCTCCCATGCTTGCAAAGAAAGGAGCACAGATTTGAGCCTCATTCTGCTCCATGGAAGTCATTCTCATCCATTGTTCTCTATGCTTAGCTCCACCTTCTGAGACATCTTTCAACAGGAAATGGACCATGTCTGTAGCTAAGTAGCTTTCTTAGACTACTCTCGTTCCATACAAATTTGGGGTCCTGGAAGCTTCTTTTCAAATGTTTTTGCCCTTTTAGTTCAATTGGGCCATGCTTTCATTCATATGACTCCCTTACAACTTTGTGGGGTTCACTCTATGCCTCAAATTTCATAACCATAATTATTTTTGAGACAGACTTCTTTCAAATTTTGGTCTGTTGGATTGCTTTGGGAAGACACTGTTAAGACTTTTAGAAACCCTTTTGTCTTCTAAGAGGGTCTGGCATGACATTAAATCTTTCTGAGGAATCAGAAGTCCCCTAGCCACAACTTCGATTTTATGTTTCTTTACCCTGAGGCTATTTCTTACTTTTAAGAATCTTTTGTCAGTTGGAGAGACTGAAAATGTGGTAAATGAGAAACAGTTTTATTTTCAACCCAGCAAGTACTATCTCTTCTTTATTTTCTCAAAATTTTGTTTACAAATCAAACAGTTCCCTCTATAGCTTCTTTATAGTATTGTGCATGTTGTCATACCTACACAGAACTGCCCAACTGACCTTTTCAACATTTTGTCTAGAGATCTCCTTAGCCAGACACAGGAATGCATTAGGAACATGGCATTTCCTATCTTCCAGTTACTGCAGGTGACATATTTGCCAGTTATTCCCCCACTACATAACACATGTCACCCTTTTCCAGCCTCAAAAAGTTATTTTCTCGGCTAGGCATGGTCTTTCATGATTGTAATCCCAGCACTTTTGGAGGCCAAAGCAGGTAGATCATGTGGTCAGGAGATCGAGACCATCCTGGCTAACATGGTAAAACCCCGTCTCTACTAAAACTACAAAAACTTAGCCAGGTGTGATGGCAGGCGCCTGTAGTCCCAGCTACTCAGGAGGCTGAAGCAGGAGAATGGCATGAACCTGGGAGGCAGAGCTTGCAGTGAGCCAAGATTGTGCCACTGCACTCCAGCCTGGGTGACAGAGTGAGACGCCATCTCAAAAAAAAAAAAAAGTTATTTTCTCACACCAACAGTCCTAATTGCCACCTCATCACTTTTCCAGCATCACTCACTGTCCAGTCCTAAAAACAATGACACTTGCTTTACATTTTCTTCTGTAGCACCCCACTCATGGTACTAACTTTGGTATCAGTTATCTATGGCTATTTGGAATAACTAATATTCCAAAACTTAACAACTTAAAACAACTATGGTATATGACCTAGTGGTTAGAGTTTCTGTTTAGGGTGATGAGAAAGTTCTGGAAATAGATCATGATTATGGCTTCACTATATCATGAATGTAAGTAATGCCTCCAAATTATACACTTAATGGCAAATTTTTTGTTATATGTATTCTACCACAATAAAAAAGAAATTGTTAGAGGTGTTAACAGTAGAGGAATGGATATGTAAACTATGGAACATCATTCAATTGAATACTATGATTTTATTAATCTGATTACCATTTAATTAATTAGGAAGCCATTAAAATCTTGTAAAAGAATACTGAGGTAGAAAATGTTAATGATATTGTAACATCATTCTGCCACTCTCTAGAGCATTTATAAATACAGAGAGGTTTATTTTAAGGAATTGGCTCATGGGATTGTAAGAGCTGGCAAGTTCAAAATTTGTAGAACAGACCAGGAGGCTAGAAACTCAGGCAAAGGTTGATGTTGCAATCTTAAGTTTAAAATTTGTAATACCAGATGGTAGGCTGGAAACTCAGGCAGGAAAACTCAGCATTTGTTCTTTAGGCTTTCAACTAATCGGATAAGGTCCACCCACATCATCAAAGGTAATCTATTTTACCTAATGTCAACTAATTCTAAGTGTTAATTACTTCTAAGATACCTTCATGGCAACATTTAGTGTTTGACCAAACAGCTGGGCATTACAGCCCAGCCAAGTTGCACATAAAATTAACCATTACAGATAAAGTACTGAATTAAAAAAAAAAAAGCTACAAAACAATATATATGATACACTATCTTTAAAAAATGCATGCACATATACATATATGTTAATAGAAGAAACATTGTAAGTGTTTATCTCACAGTGGTAAGATTATAAAGTATTTTATTTTGTCTTTGTGTCTTTCTGTGTTCTTCAGCTATGTGCATAGAATTTGTATTTGGTTTATAATTACTAATAAAAGTTAGCTTTTTAAAATTATGTAAAGCATTAGAAGATTGTTATGACAAAATACTGAGTGAAATAGCAGAACATTCTCGTTGCTTCTCGAGTGATGGATGCAAGAGAGATAATTTCCCTACTTTTTTCCTCATCCAATTTTATTTAATCAGCACATATTATTTTTTATACTGAAAACATTTGAAAACTTTTTAATAACATGGAAAATGATTGTGATATACTCAGGTGAAAAAACGCAAAATTCAGAATTGTACATACAATAAGATTATAGCCTAGTTTAAAACATGTATAGAAAATAGTATGGGCCAGGCACACTGGCTCATGCCTGTAATCCCAGCACTTTGGGAGGCCGAGGCAGGCAGATCATTTGAGGTCAGGAGTTCAAGACCAGCATGGCCAACATGGTGAAACCCCATCTCTATTAAGAATACAAAAATTAGCCAGGTGTGGTGGGAGGCACCTGTAATCCCAACTACTCCAGAGGCTGAGGCATGAGAATCCATTGAACGCGGGAGATGGAGGTCGCAGTGAGTCGAGATCACGCCACTGCACTCCAACCTGGGCAAGAGAGTGAGACTCAGCCTCAAAAAAAAAAAAAAAAGAAAAGAAAGAAAAAGAAAAAGAAAAATAGTATAGAAAGAAGTACATCAAAATACAAACAAAGATTATATTAAGGTTGTGGGTTGATGAAAAGGATTTTTTTCTATTTATTAAAAAATGTTTCTATAATGTGAATATTACCTATACAATTAAAAAGCTTCCTGGAAAACATATGGTAATATGCCTCAGTGGACTCTCAAGATTTTGTAAACATCGTCCTATTTGTAACTTGCCCTTAAGTGGATCTGTGGTAATAAGTCAGCTTATTCTAATCATATCACCCTAGTATTTTAGGAACATCACTGGCTCTTCTTTATAATTAGATAGGCCAAGTTTTCAGCTGGGCAGTCCTCTCAAAAAACTGTGTTATAAGAAATATTTTTAAATCTCTAAGCTTTACTCATTATTACAATGAGGCTACTAATAGCTATAGATTGTTAAACAAAAGCGCATAAACAATACCTGTGTATATGTTTGTTGTTCTTATTGCTTCTACATGCCTTCTTCCTGAACTCTTTTTGTTATAGCACTTTAAATTGTGGTAACAATATGAACCTATAGCTTTAAAGGCATATAAAGCAATACGTGTATTTCTTGCTCAGCAAACATTCATGGCAGGAGTTTCATTGGCTAAGGTGGCTCTCTGCCAGGTGATCATTCAGGAACGCAGGCTCCTTCCATCTTACGAGCATTTCTCAACTCCCAGGGTATCACTGTCATCTGCAGCCAGCTGGCAGAAAAGGACAGCAAAGGACATTCATGGAGGGTTTGTATAGCAGTCATGGAAGTGGCACACATTCTGGGAAACAGTCCCCCATGGAAAATGTCATCCAACTGTGGACCTGCAGAAAGCTTTCTGCCACGTTTTCTTAACACTTTGTATTTTTCTCATTTGCAATTATGTGTTTTTGTCTCATCCATCTGAAAGGATATGCGCTAAGGGGATTGCCTCATGCAGTGTATCTTCTTTGGTGCATATATGATGCTGAGTGGATACGCATGTGCTGAGTGGAATAATGCCCCTATTCTGAAGCACTCTTGTTCTGAAGCAGGGATTGATGTTAACACCAAAGATAGTTTGCCTTTTTTTTTTTCCTATTGTTAAGTCCACAATCATCTAATTATGAAAAAATGTCAATAACAAAAAAGAAAAAAATGTAAATCTAGTTAAACATACATTATTGATATTCACAGCAGAAAAATATCTGGCAGCTATGGCTTATAACTGGAAAATTAAAACACTGAAGAGAAACTGGCAAATGCTTTGTCCTTGGGAATTGGCATTTCTGTAGCCAATTAAAGAAGCAAAGCAAAGTGAAGTTCAATAACAAACCCTTCTCATTTTATTAGAAATCATCCAAGACTGAAAAAATATAAAGAATTTTTGTGTGTGAACCATGCAACAAAACCCAGGTGCATATCAAAATAGTTTCCATTATAACTCCCCAAATAAATAATTATTTCATTACGTAAGTGCTTGTTTCAAATTTATTTTTCCATTTTGTATTTTGTCTTCTTGAAATTAAATTGGCTGGGAGCGGTGACTCACGCCTGCAATCTCTGCACTTTGGGAGGCTGCGGCAAGCAGATCATTTGAGGTCAGGAACTCTAGACCAGCCTGGCCAAGAAGACAAAATCCCACCTCTACTAAAAACACAAAAATTAGCTACAAAAGAATATATCCAATGAGGCTGGTTGTGGTGGCTCACACTTGTAGTCCAAGCAGTTTGAGAGACTGAGGCAGGAGGATTGCTTGAGTCCTGGAGTTTGAGACCAACCTGGGCAACACAGTAAGACCCCATGTCTAAAAAAAAAAAACAACCCCATCAAAAAGTGGGCAAAGGATATGAACAGACATTTCTCAAAAGAAGACATTCATACAGCCAACAGACACATGGAAAAATGCTCGTCATCACTGGCCATCAGAGAAATGCAAATCAAAACCACAATGAGATACTGTCTCACACCAGTTAGAATGGCAATCATTAAAAAGTCAGGCAACAACAGGTGCTGGAGAGGATGTGGAGAAATAGGAACACTTTTACACTGTTGGTGGGATTGTAAACTAGTTCAACCATTATGGAAAACAGTATGGCGATTTCTCAAGGATCTAGAACTACATGTACCATATGACCCAGCCATCCCACTACTGGGTATATACCCAAAGGATTATAAATCATGCTGCTATAAAGACACATGCACACGTATGTTTATTGCGGCACTATTCACAATAGCAAAGACTTGGAATCAACCCAAATGTCCATCTGTGACAGACTGGATTAAGGCACATATACACCATGGAATATTATGCAGCCATAAAAAAGGATGAGTTTGCGTCCTTTGTAGGGACATGGATGCAGCTGGAAACCATCATTTTTAGCAAACTATCACAAGAACAGAAAACCAAACACCACATGTTCTCACTCATAGGTGGGAACTGAACAATGAGATCACTTGGACTCGGGAAGGGGAACATCACACACTGGGGCCTATCATGGGGAGGGGGGAGGGGGGAGGGATTGCACTGGGAGTTATACCTGATATAAATGATGAATTGATGGGTGCTGATGAGTTGATGGGTGCAGCACACCAACATGGCACAAGTATACATATGTAACAAACCTGCACGTTATGCACATGTACCCTAGAACTTAAAGTATAATTTTTTTAAAAAATTGCACTCAAAGGAGAAAAGATGCATAAATAACAGTCTTACTGGTTGTGAGATCAGCATTGTAAAAGAAGGCCATGCAAAGGACTGCGGAACCACACAGGAAGGAGAGGGGCTTTTGTGTGAGAGATTTTGTGGGACATTCTAGAATACAAGGGAAGACTTATAAACCCAATGGACTAAAGTCCCTAATGACATAGTTTATTCAGTTATAGGTGACAGGGACATAATTTTCAATGTGTATTTGGTAGGGAGGGGTAGTCTTTCAAAATCTCTCAAATTCTTCTACATTAACATTTAACCTCCATGCCCACCCAGAAGACCAGCCTTAAATTCCACACCCAGACTGGAATATAAGTAGGATGCAGGGCCTGGCTCGGAGACACAAGTTTTAGCTTCAGACAGATTTGAATGCCATCTTCTTCCACCACTTGTAAAATAGGTAGACAAGTTGTTGAACATTCTGATCCTCAGCTTTCTAATTTGTAAAATGGGAGGGACCAACTCATCTGTTTTTTTGTTTGTTTGTTTCATAAAGTGTCAGAGATCTGGAACATAGCACACATTTATCAAATTACAGCAGGATTCACTAGATCACAGCAATTATTATAGTAATTCATAAGAATATTTGTTTTACACAAAACTGAGGCATATCTGAAATATAACAATGAAGAAATTTAAAAAAAAATACAAAAATTAGCCAGGTATGGTAATGCATGCCTGTGGTCCCAGCTACTCAAAAGGCTGAGATGGGAGGATCATTTGAGCCTAGAAAGTTGAGGCTGCAGTGAGATGTGTCTGTGCCACAGCACTCCAGCCTGGGCAACAGAGCAAGACCCTATCTCAAAAGAAAGAAGAAAAAAAAGAAAACAAAAGAGAAAAGAAAAGGAAAAAAAAAGAAAAGAAAAGAGAAAGAGAGAGAGAGAAAGAAAGAAGGAAGGGAGGGAGGGAGGAGAGAGAGAGAGAAAGAGAAAGAAAGAAAGAAAGAAAGAAAGAAAGAAAGAAAGAAAGAAAGAAAGAAAGAAAGAAAGAAAGAGAATGAGAAAGAATGAAAGAAAGGAGAAAGAGAGAGAATATGTCCAACAGTGTGAATCAGACATGGAGGAATAAGGCCTTTGCCAGGTACCTACCTCAGTGCTAACTAGATGCTATTGACCTAAAATCCATGATTTAAAAAATCGTCAAACCAAATTCTTCGTTGAAGTTTAGCAAGTATCTACAAAGTGCATCCCAGTCCTTCTTGTCATCCCGCTGAAAGCCGAAATCTGAATATTTCTGGTTGGGGGGTCTCCCCATTTTTGAAACCCCCACCCTGGACAACACCCTTGCCATGCTTTGCAGGTCCAGAGGTGCATGTCCTCGGGAGAGAGGACTTGAGACTGAGAGAAGCAGAAATGGAAGGTGGCTCGGTGAGCAAGGAAGCTAATTACTCAGAGCAGATCAGGTAACAGGCTTACCAAAAAAAATGACTGCAAAAGTCTCTTTTCACTCACTTCAGTGTTCATGATGAAAGTTTTAACAGCAATTCAATAATTCGAAACTCATATTCTAAAAGTAGAAAAAAGCAAAGCCTGAAGAAAACTCCCAGTAACCTTCCCTACATGAAAACAAGACAAATAAGCAAAAGGATAATAATTATAACTCAGATGTGAGACCTATCAACCCCATAAATTTCATTTTTTTAATGATGTGATTCTTTCTCAGTACAATGTACTATCAGCCTAATTCTAAACCAAATGCCTATAAAATCCCAAGCTGTGACTATAAAAGTCTGTTAAATAAATAGCTGTTTTATCATCCATTGGTTGGGAAGTTAAATATCTGCTTGTCAGGGTTATGACAGTTTAAATGTCATTTTCCCTTTGGAAGATACAATTCAACCATAATTTATTTTCCATTTACATTTTTAGATTATTAATTCAAAAGAAACATGCGTGAAGGCTTAACTTAATTTTAAATCGTCCGGTGGGCCGGGCGCAGTGGCTCACGCCTGTAATCCCAGCACTTTGGGAGGCCGAGGCGGGCGGATCACAAAGTCAGGAGATCGAGACCACAGTGAAACCCTGTCTCTACTAAAAATACAAAAAATTAGCCGGGCGCGGTGGCGGGCGCCTGTAGTCCCAGCTACTGGGGGGGCTGAAGCAGGAGAATGGCGTGAACCCGGGAGGCGGAGCTTGCAGTGAGCCAAGATTGCGCCACTGCATTCCAGCCTGGGCAACAGAGCGAGACTCCATCTCAAAAAAAAAAAAAAAAAAAAAAAATCGTCCGGTGTATGGCTATAAAATAAACATCTGTCCCCAATATATAAAGATTACAATGGTGTCTCATGATTTTTTCTTTCTTTTCAGCTTTGATACATAATTGACATATAAAATTTATATTTAAGGTATAAAATGTGATAATTTGATAGAGGTATACATTGTGACTACCACAATCAGTTAGTTAACACGTCCACACCTCACACTGTTAGACTGTTCTGTTCTGTTTTTGGTAAGAATATTTAAGATCTATTTTCTTAACAAATTTCAAGTTCACAATACAGTATTGTTAACAACAGTCACCAGGCTGTACATCAGCTCTCCAGAGCTATCACCTCGTAACTGAAGGTTTGTGCCCTTGGGCCAGCATCTCCCGTTTCCCCGCTCCCCAGCCCTGCAATCTCTGTTCTACTCTCTGTTTCCATGAGTTTGTTTTTAACATTCCATCTGTGAGTGGGGTCAGGCAGCATTTGTCTTTCTCTGATTCACTGATTTCACTTAGCATGATGCTCATAAGGCCCATCCCTGTTGTCTCAAATGGCAGGGTTTCCTTCTTCTTTACTCATTCATGAGTTTTTATAGTCACAAAATCACCCATTTTCCCTTGCACCTCAAATTTTAGATGCTCTCTATCCTTGGAGGATGGACAGCCACCTAGATGACGTGGTCTGGTAGTTCCTCTCTCACGGCTTTCCAAACCCAGACACATATAACCTTCCACAGAGGAGTCTGAAATTCCAACTTAGAAATGCATTCCTTTGGTTATGAGCTCTAAATAACTAATAGGTATTGAAAATCATTTGGGAATTTCATGGTTCTAAAACACTAGGGCTTGAAAGATCACTTTGCAAATCAGGAAAGTGAGAGTATCTGGGCCAAGTCGCATGACTCATGACAGGTAAGGACTGGAATCCTGTTCGCCTCATGCTCATCACCATGCAGGCATTGAGGATCATAACAAAAGTTCTTTTAAAAAAATTAGTCAGTCATGGAGAAAGGCTGTTATGGGACAAAACTCATCACAATTAAGGTGCTTTTGTTTTGTTTTGTTGATAGAATGAAACGCAGGTGGGTGGAGAGAGCAGACAGCAGATAGAGGAACTCCCAGCACCTCAGAAATGGAGGAAGCCCTGGAGAGCACAGGGACATTTAGGCCCTGGAGGGCTGAGAAGAGAGTCTGAAATCCAGAACTCAAAAGGAACAAATGGGAATATTCCATGCACATACCATGTTTTTGCTAACATGTTTAAAACACGGGATTTCTTTTTCCTGCTCACTGATTCTTTGTTCATTGGCTTAGATGTAAAATATACTTATACTTTCATTATCCAAACTGATTATTTGTTTCTGGATTATATCCACTATTTGTTTGATTTTGGAGTACTTCTATCCTTTGCTCAATTTTTGTGGTCTGGCAAATATCATAATTTCCCATAGGACAAAATTTTGGTCTCCACTACTCAAATTGACCTGCTAAATTACTAAATTCAGATGGATTAGCAGCTTTGGACATTGAGTAGTATTTCGAGATTTGGGCTTGACTTCTTAAGTCTGGGTCCTAACACAAACCAACCATATCATTTTAGACACACTATTTTTCTTCTTGGAGACAATGTACTCCTCTACAGATTGAGGGAATTAGAGTATATAAAATGTTTAATTTTTTCCTACTCTGAATTCTGTGGCTCTGTATAGGACATAAATAAAATGAATTATATGGTAAAGATTGCAGGCCAGTTTCTGTGTTAAGATAAGTTAATTAAATATGTGCATAAAATTTTGCTCCCTGATGAAATTTCTTTAAAACTGCATTCACACACAAAGACGCATGTGCCGGATGATGAAGAGAAGAGAAGAGACAGCAGCAACAGATGGACAAGTAGTAATTAGCAGCTCAAGAGAACTAAATCCAGTGCCTCCAGAAGAGAAAGCTGAGATCCAAACCAATTTAACTGTCAGGATCCTTAAAAGATGAGAAAATGGTGGCACCAGTTACCTCTGGAACGAAGAACAGAGGGAAGGGAGGAAAATACAGAGACGGGATGAAAGTTCCTTGACAGGCTTTTAGCCCCCGGGATATCTTTCCTACTCAGTGCTCTTTGGGTGACTGATCTAACCCCACCCCAAAAGTTTAGAGCTTTATTCTATAGCAAAAGTTAAACAAGGAATATCTGATGCCTCGCAAATAAAAGGAGTTGTGTCCTATAGAGACAAAAAGGAGATTAAATGATTATAGGGGTATTGAAAGCTAAATTTTAAATGTCCAGTCCTCTTATTCCTGCATCCTGTCTCCCAGGACGCTAGAAGCCAGACCTTTCACTTTGAGACACAAGATGCGAAGAGTCTTTTCCACAGTCTTTTAACAGAAAAGACCTAGTGAATCCGTGAATCGCCCACTCAAATTACGTTGTAATAAACTCAAAATCAATCAGTCACTGCTGTACACCACCACTTCCGGTGAGCTTTTCAGTTCCCTCTTAATCATGAGCAGCAAAACAAAAACTAACAAGTTCTTGAGAAAAACTGATAACATAGCAGAAAAGAAAACAAGCAGAGAAAAGCAGTTGTATAAAATCGACATTAAGCAAAAAAAAAAAACCCATCAGCCCAAAGTTAATGTCATCAGAGCTATAAAATAAGATATCACATGCCTGAGAAAAACGGGATACTATGAAGAGAAACATACAGAGAACAATAGAGAGCATTTGAAAAACACTGGAGAAGTAAAAGCACAAAATGAAAACACAAATTTTAAAAAGTTAAAGAAAGTTAAAGGGTAAAGTTGAAGTTCTCTCCCAGAAAGTAGAACAAAGAGATGGAATATTGAAGAAAACAAAAAGTGAGAAAACTAAAGAACTAGATCAGGAGGTCCAATACTCAAAGAGGGGTTCTGGAAAGAGAGAGCAGAGATTGTGCATTGGAAGAAATTATAGATGAGATAACCTAAGACAGTTTCCCACAGCGGAAAGGACCCATCAAGAGTCCAACAAAATGGGTAAAGTAAACACACAACAAAAAACATTTTCTTGAAATTTCATAATATTGGGGCCAAGGAGAAAATTCTACAATCTTCCAGCAGGGGTCGGCGAAACAATTTATATAGAAAGCATAAAGAGTTAAAATAACTTTGAATGTCTCAACAGACCAAAGAAGAAGATAAAGGAGAAACCTATCAAAACACTAAAGGGAAGTGATTTCTAACCTAGAAATCCATATCCAAACTATCAGTGAAGCATGGGGGTTGCATAGAGACATTTTCAAACCTATAAGACCTCGAAAAATGTATCTCTTTTGGAACTTCTTAAATATCTCCAGGAGAATATGCTTCACCAAGGTGGGAGAGAAAAACTGAGAGAGAAAAAGACCTGGAATGCTGGACACCAGTAGCTCACGCCTGTAATCCCAGCACTTTGGAAGGCCGAGGCAGGTGGATCACCTGAGGTCAGGAGTTCAAGACCATCCTGGCCAACGTGGTATAACCTCATCTCTACTAAAAATACAAAAATTAGCTGGGCATGGTGGTGCACGCCTCTAATCCCAGCTACTAGGGAGGCTGAGGCAGGAGAATCACTTGAACCCAGGAGGCAGAGGTTGCAGTGAGCCGAGATTACACCACTGCACTCCAGCCTGGTGACAGAGCGAGACTCTGTGTCAAAAAGAAAAAAAAAAAAAACACTAGAATGGAGGACACAGGCAATACAATTCAATACAGACAGAGGCCAGCCAAGGCAATCCCCAGGAGGGGAGGAAATCCCACAATGACAGCTTGTCACCAGCGTGATCAAGAGACAGACCTGTTGAGGCTGGTGTCCCAGAGTGCAGACCTGCTCTCCCATGCATGCCTTCCTGCCTAGGTCACCTGTGCTCCTTTTCTGCTTGGCTCTGTGAAACCCTAAGAGGTGAAGGAAGGCCACAGTGGGCTTAGAAGCTGACGTGCAGAGCACCCCTTCTCCCACTGAAGTTCTGCCCCATGTCACTTTTTGACCCATGCCACAGCCAGCATAGTGCCTAGTGTTTCCACGCATGCACTTAGGACCTTGTTTGGCGGCTTCCTGGCAGGCGCTCTTCCACACGCTCTGGAATGCTGAGGTCTCACCTGCTCTAAAAGGATCATTTTCTTCTCCAAACCATCATCCAATCCTGGCCATGATGCCTCTTGCTTCCAAAGCTAGGTGTGTGATCATTATTCAATTTTTCAAAATAAAACAAGATAATGTTGAGAGATACATAGGTATTAAAACTTACTTTTTAAAGTAAGGGAGTAATTGAAACTGAAGATAGGACCATGGTTAACTTGCTGCAGGACCAGATGGAAATGCAAGGGGAGGAGCCTGAAAGGGGGACTCTAGTCCCACCCTCAACCTGGCATTCGTTTTTATACATAATTAATTATACACAAACCAATGGGAGTCAAACTAAGTATCACTCTGGTGATCCCTTCCAGGTGACTTCTTCCAGCACACTCTATGGAGGAAATTCACCGGACTGTGCACTGAAACCATTTCTCTGCTTGGAGGTTACTGTGAAAAACCTACCTTGCTTGTTTTCCCCTGAGAACTGTATTATATAGCTCTCTTATTAAATTTCAAAAAACAAAATCCCAGTTTGTATCAAGTAACACCGTTCACTAAATAAGAAAGACTGTAGAAAGATTGAGTGGAAGGCTTAACAGTGCAAAAACAACTCAACAGTTAATTTATGACCCTTAATTTATTGATAATGGCAATGAAACTATCATCATTTGTAATGTTGATTTTTTTATCAATAAAAAATCTTTACTGAGCTCTATTTTCCTCAGATGGCCTAAGTATCATTTAAAAATGGTGCCAGAAAACATTGAATTTCATATTATCCTTCACATCAATAGAATACTTTCTAAAGTAATTCATAATATCAAAATACCAATATATCAATACAGTATAGATGTGTGTATATGTGTGTGTATATATTATATATATATATATATATATATATATATAATAACACATTTGGAGATGTATAACCAAAGCTAATGCTATGGCCAATTATTATCCAAATGTTAGAGTTACCAATGAACTGAAATTACCCATTTCTCATCTTGCACACCCACCCCAGAACAGATCAGGGATGGCACGCCCTGGCATCCTGGAGGCACTGTGCATGGCATAGAAAGGGAAGCTGAGCCAAGAGCACCAAGACGCTGAACTCCACTTTTCCTCACTTGGACGCACACCCCCTCCCCTTCCAACAGCCCATCCTCCTCCTTATAGAAACCTGTGAGAAGGAAAGCTCACTTCCTCCAGAAAGCTCTCTCAAGTAATGTAACCCAATTCCTTCAGAGAGCACGAACCCTTAGGGGACCTACCACCCTAGCACCAGAGCTGAGGGCTCCAAAGGTTATGGGGCTAGATGTGATTTGGATGTGTGTTCCCTCTGAGTCTCAGGTTAAAATGTGATCCCTGATACTGGGCGTAGCCTGGTGGTAGGTGTCTGCGTCATGGGGGCGGATCCCTCATGACTGGCTTGGTGCCATTCTCAGATTAATGAGTGAGTTCTGGCTATGTTATTTCCTGTGGGAGCTGATTGTTAAAAAGGGCCTGGCACCTCCCCCGCCTCTCTCTTCCTTCCTCTCACCACATGTTGCTGGCTCCCCTTTGCCTTCTCCCATGAGTGGAGGCTTCCTGAGGCCTCCCTAGAAGCCAAGCAGATGCTGGAGCCCAGCTTGTTCCTGTACAGCCTGCAGAACCGTGAGCCAAGTCAACCTCCTTTCTTTATAAATTACACACTGTTGGGTATTCTTTTATAAGAGCACAGAGCCCAAGCCCTGATCTGAGTGAGCATGATGAGCTCAGGCCAGAAAGGGAACTGATGGGGGAAGTATGAAAACTCCCCAAGTATGTGAGAGACTCTCCACTTCCTCGCTACATGCTTCCTTCTTAAAGAATTAAGAGAAAAACTCAAGAGAAAGGGATGAAGATAATAAGGATACAAGTATCTGTGAGTGACTTATAAGGGACAAAGTGCTGGACACACATTACCGCTGCCCCTCACATCCTCCTGTGAGGTCCTGTGCTCAGCTCTTAACACTCTGGCAGACGTTAAGAAAGGGAGTTGCTCGAGGCGGTGGGCGAGTGGGCCCAGAAGCCAGGTGTCAGCTGTAGGCCTTTCACTCCATGGTGTGGAAAGGGCTCCCTCTTCCCGGACACTACTGTCTCCGACATGCAGCAGCATCATCAGGTCACCTCACTGGATGGGTGGTCACACTGCTTCTCTGTATTTACCTTTCTCCATTCTCTGACATTTACCTCTTTTTGACCTATTCAAGATTTGAGCCTCGAAAGAGTCTAGGCATTAAAAAGAAAATGAGACAATTAATCCATTTCGAATACAACTACTGCAGCAAAGTTCAAAAACTGGAATATTTAAGAATCAGACAAGTGCAGAGCCTTTGTAAAAAGTGCCATTGGAACTGCAGAATGAGGCCGAGGGAGGCGCCCTCCTCTAAGTCTTTACAGTCGAAAGGAGGTTGGGGTGTCTGCGAAGCAAACAAGGGCTCCAAAGGTTTCCTCACTCACTCTTCACCCCTGAACAAATCAGACAGAAAAAAACTTCTAGCTTTTTGGCTCCACCATGTCCCTTATGTCTTTCTACACTCTTGCTCTTGGCAGCGTAAGGATGGAGAGCAGGAGGGGAGTGAGCTCACCTATGACAACTGAGAGTCACCTCAGGAAACCCACAGATGCAGGGCTGGATGCTCCTCGTTCCCTAATTCCTAGTGATTGCCTGTACTTGTCTAGGGAAACACAGCTGGAAGTGAGAACTTTCCCCAGTGGCTCCACGCACACGTATGCCCCACAACGTGCTCCTCACACTAGCTAGCAGGCATGGACCCAAACATAGCTTCCCCCTGCCCCTCACACGGTCCCTGGAGTTGACAGCCCAAAGGAATCAGAAGGAACTTCGAGACAAGCCAACAGGACCTTGGAGGAGAGAAAGTGAAGAAGAGCGAAGGGAGAAAATGAAAAGCAAGGACATAAGAGGGATTAAGTTGCATTAGATGCCATCACATTTGCCTGTTGAAAACTATGTGGAAAGAAAATTTTCCACCAATCACGGAGATGTGGAGCAATAAAGGGTAAAGGCCAGGAACGCAGGAGTAGGGGAAGATAGGGGACCCATGGATTCAGCCACCAAAAATCAGATACTGCCCACTGCTGCCCACCTTAGCTAGTTCTATTTGGCTGCTTTTCTTAGTGAAATTGAAAGTGCAGTGCTCATTAGATATATGTTTGAGCAGTTGAGGAAAGGAAGGGAAGAAGGGAAGAAAGGAAGGAGAGGGGGAGGAAGGAGGGAGGGGAAAATGAGAAAAGGGATTTAAAATATCAATGACTTTCCTCATAGACATAAGAAAAGCAATCCTAAAATGTATATGGAACCACAAAAGACCTTGAATACCCAAAGAAATCCTGAGTAAAAAGAACAAGCTAGAGACACAACACTACATGACTTCAAAATTTACTACAAAACTATAGGAAACAAAACAGCTTGGTACTGGCATGAAAACATACACCAATAAGACAGAATAGAGAACCCAGATATAAATCTACATATTTACAACCACCTCATTTTCCTTTTTTTATTTTTTGAAACAGAGTCTTGCTGTGTCACCCAGGCTGGAGTGCAATGGAGCAATCTCAGCTCACTGCAACTTCCGCCTCCCAGGTTCAAGCAATTCTCCCACCTCAGCCTCCCAAGTAGCTGGGACTACAGGTGCGTGCCACCACACCTGGCTAATTTTATATTTTTAGTAGAGACATGGTCCACCATGTGGACCAGACTAGTCTCAAACTCCGGACCTCCAGTGACCCACCCACCACAGCCTCCCAAAGTGCTGGGATTACAAGTGTGAGCCACCACACCCAGCACTACCAGCTCATTTTCAACAAAGGCACCAAGAACATACAATATGAAAAGGATAGTCTTTTCAATAAATGGTGCTAAGGAAACTGGATAATTATTTGTAGAGGAATGAAACCTCTATCTCTGACCATACACAAAAATCAACTCAAAGTAAATAAAGACTTGAATCTAAGACCCGAAACTATGAAACTACTACCAAAAGAAAACTTGAGGGAAATGCTCCAGGACACTGATCTATGCATAGATTTTGGGGGTAAAACCTCAGAAGCATAGGCAACCAAGGCAAAAATAGACAACTGTGATTACATCAAGCTAAAAAGCTTGTGCACAGTCAAGAAAACAATCAACAAAGTAAAGAGATAACATACATAATGGGAGAAAATATTTGCTAACTATTTACTTAAAAAGGGATTAATAACTAGAATATATAAGAAATTCAAACAACTCAACAGCAAAATAATAATAATAATTCAAATCAAAATGGGCAAAAGATCTGAAGAGACATTTCTCAAAAGGAGACATACAGGTCAGGCACAGTGGCTCATGCCTATAGTCACTTTGGAAGTCCCTGGAGTTGACAGCCCAAAGGAATCAGAAGGAACTTCGAGACAAGCCAACAGGACCTTGGAGGAGAGAAAGTGAAGAAGAAGAGCGAAGGGAGAAAATTACTCCCGCAGCACTTTGGAAGGCCAATATGGGTGGATCACTTGAGCCCATGAGTTCAAGACCAGCCTGGGCAACAGGATGAAACCCCATCCCTACAAAAATAAAAAATAAAAATAAATAAAAATTAGCCCGGCATGGTGGCACATGCCTATAGTCCCAGCTACTCAGGAGGCTGAGGTAGGAGCATCACCTGAGCCCAGGAGATTAAGGCTATAGTAAGCTATGATCATGCCACTGCACTCCAGCATGAGTGACAGAGTAAGACCCTGTCTTTAAAAAAAAATGGCCAACAGATATATAAAAAACGTTCAACATCATTAATCATCAAAGAAATGCAAATGAAAACTACAGGCCAGGCATAGATGGCTCACACCTGTAATCCCAGCACTTTGGGAGGTGGAGATGGGTAGATCACTTGAGGCCAGATCACTTGAGGCCAGGAGTTCAAGACCAGCCTAGCCTACATGGCAAAACCCCATCTCTGCTGAAAATACAAAAAATTAGCTGGGCATGGTGACAGCTACTCGGGAGGCAGAGACACAAGAATCACTTGAACCTGGGAAATGGAGGTTGCAGTGAGCCAAGATTGTGCCATTGCACTCCAGCCTGGGCAACAGAGTGAGACTCTTTCTGGAAAAAAAAAAAAAAAAAAAAAACAATATATCATCTCACCCTCTTAAAATGGCTTGTATCAAAAAGGCAACAACAGATGTTGGTGAGGATGTGGAGAAAGGGGATCCCTCATACACTGCTGGTGGGAATGTAAATTTTAAACAGTCTGGCTGCTCCTCAAAAACTAAAAATGGAATTACCATATGATCCAGCAACTCCACTCTGAGCATATAGCCAAAAGAAATCAAAGAAGGATCTAGACTCCCATGTTTATTGCAGCAGTATTCACAATAGCTAAAATATGGGCTCAGCCTAAGTCCCCATCAACAGGTGAATGGATAAAGAAAATGTAATAGATATACACAGTGGAATATTATTCAGCCATGAAAAAAAATGAAGTTCTGTCACTTGCAGCAACATGAACGGAACTGGAGAACATTATGTTAAGTGAAATAAGCCAAACACAGACAAACATTGCGTGTTCTTGTGCATATGGAGAGCTAAAAAAGTGGATCTAATGAACATAGATTCGTGGTTACCCAGAGGCCAGGATGGAGAAGGGGAGGAGGAATGAAAGAATGTAAATGAATTTATTACTACTGTAGAGTACATTTAAAACTGGTAAAGTTGGTAAATTATATATGTATATTTTATCTCAATAAAAATCAATTAAAAAAAAAAAAACTCTTTCCTCTTCTAGTGTTTATAGAGTGAACTTTCTGCTTCTTTTTTATTCCTTCTTTTTTTTCTTTCTCGAGACCAGCCTGGCTGACGTGGTGAAACCCCACCTCTACTAAAAATACAAAAATCAGCTGGGCATGGTGGTGGGTGCCTGTAATCCCAGCTACTCAGGAGGCTGAGGCAGGAGGATCGCCTGAACCAGGGAAGCAGAGTTTGCAGTGAGCCGAGATCATGCCATTGCACTCTAGCCTGGGTGACAAGAGCAAAACTCCGTCTCAAAATAATACAATAATAATAATAAAAGAGTATGAAAGTCAGTATTTATTATAATCACAAAAGCATGTGCTCGTTATAGAAAAATAAACATACAAATTATAATGAAAATTTAAATCACCTCTAGCCTTACAAAGAATGACCATCTTTAATATTTTCTGAGTTATATTTTTTCAGAGTCTCAGATTCCCATGTCATTAAATATTCCTTGAAAACATGCTTATTTGTGTGCATAGTATTCCTCTGTGTGTGTATATGCCATGTTATATTTAACTACTCTTAGACATTTAGATGATTTCAGTTTTTCCCAAGGTATTTTTGCATATGCCGCTACTAAGTCACATATCTTACTCTGCCTTATCCACATAATTTCTGTCCCAGTTATAAGGCTTCAGTTTATTCCAGATAAATTTTATTTCATTCGGATATCCCCATTCTGCCCCATACTTAAAATGGCGACTAGAAGAAGGGAGTATTATATGAATCTGCTTGCATCCATTTCAAGGAAGAGTAGGGTTTGGGGACATATCCTAGAGCTTAGGGCTTCTCTTATGCCCATGTTGACTTCCTTTCCATCTTCTTAGCCTCACTTCTGCTAAGCCTGTCTGAAAGTCACACACATGGCCAAACCATCACAAAAGCAACAGGAAAGAAATTATGAAATATATATTACAACTATTATTAGAGTAAAATCACACTCAGGTAAGTATTTATAAGTATGGAGAGTATTTTGAGAACTTAACAGTTTATAAATGTAACCAAGTTTCTAAGTCCAAGCTATTTTCCAATCTGGCTTTCCAAGAAGGCTATATAGATTATCCCTTATCCAAAACGCCTGGGACCAGAAGTGTTTCAGATTTCAGAATTTTTTAAATATTTGCATTATATTTACTGGTTACATTATACATTCCAAATCAGAAAATCTGAAATCTGAATGCTGCAATGAGTATTTCCTTTGAGCATTGCATCAGTACTCAAAAAGTTTCAGATTTTAGAGTCACTTGGATTTCAGATTTTCAGATTTAAAATGCCCAACCTGTATTATTAGCTTTTTAATTCAAATAACTGTTTCCAGTTGAAACCAAGAAGTTTTCATCTTTTGATCTTCATGATCTCCATCTCACCTTCTCCACCAATACTAAAATTGTTGCCCTTTTTCCAATGTTGCTCTCCCTTCTGCCTAGAGTGTGTAGTCCTATTTTTCTCTTCAATGCATTATCATGTTGTCTTTTCCAGAAAAGGCAAAGGACCACGTCTTGTTTTCTCACAAACAGCAAACTGCTCACACACCTCAACAGAAACAGTGAACGTGATTGTGAAAACATTACTATATAGTCATGCATATTCAGTAAATCTATATGCTATAAACCTATAACAAAAAAAGAATAATTTATATCAGAAATAAGAAAATGTTTATGATTAAATGTTGTGGCAAATTGGCATGAAATTATGAAATTCTATAAAACTAAGATAAATTATTTTCTCATGTTTATTTTAGACTCCGTTAGAATGACATGTTCATAATTAAAAGATGTTAAAAAAGAAATGTTTGATTTTTAGAAATTACTTATGCTGAAATTTAAGATCATTTGTTGCTATTTTTAAAGGGATTTTTAATTCTTTAAATGTAAACAGAATTTATGTTTTACACAATCACTTGGTTATCTCTTTAACGTGAATGAAGAAAACACTTAAATGTGAACATTAATTTCAGTAACTTCATCACAAATAAGAAGAGAAAAAATAGCAAGTATATATATATATATATATATTCAAATTGTAAAAAAGATGAAATCTTCCTATAGAAAAAATATGACCACTGATATGATTTGGATCTCTGTCCCCACCTGAATCTCATGTTGAAATATAACCCCCAATGGTGGAGGTGAGGCCTAGTGGGAGGTGACTGGATAATGGGGGCAGTTTCTAATGTTTTAGCACCATTCCCCTAGTGCTGTTCTCCTGATAGAGTTATCATGAGATCTAGTTGTTTAAAAGCGTATAACACCTCCCACCTCCCTCTCTTCCTCCTGCTCCAGCTTCTCCTTCTACCACGAGTAAAGGTTTCCTGAGGCCTCCCTAACCATGCTTGCTGTACAGCCTGTGGAACCATGAGCCAAATAAATCTGTTTTCTTTATAAATTACCCAGTCTCAGGTATTTCTTTATGGCAATGCAAAAATGAACTAATATAAGCACTCAATTAAATGTTTTTAATTAGTTCAAATGTAAATCATTTCATTTTCAATTTTTTTAAGAAACTCAGTCTTGGCTTTTTAATTTCAGAATTGGCAATCTAAGTAATTAGGACAAATCCTCCCACTAAAAATAACTAAAAATGGGCAGGTACAATGGGTCACACCCACAATGCCAGCACTTTGGGAGGCCAAGACAGGCGGATCATCTGAGGTCAGGAGTTCGAGACCAGCCTGGCCAACATGGTGAAACCCCATGTCTCTACGAAAAACATAAAAAAATTAGCCAGGCATGGTGGCGTCTGCCTGTAGTCCTAGCTGAGGCAGAAGAATTGCTTGAATCTGGGTGGAGGTTGCAGTGAGCCGAGATCATGCCATTGCACTCCAGCTTGGGTGACAGAGTAAGATTCTATCTAAGAAAAAAAAGAAAATATATATATATGTGTGTTTGTGTATATGTATATATATGTGTATATATATGTATATATATATTGTGTGTGTGTAAATATATATATATATATATATATATATATAAGAATTATGTCTAAATTCAAAAGTAGGTAAGAACCCACAGAAGTAAACCCTATACTCTTAGGCATTGTTTTCCTATTGAAATTTACCAATTTAAAAAAAACCATTAGAAAATGAAACCACAATTTTACATAGACAAAAAAAAAAAAAGCAAATGCTGGATTTTGCCAAATAAAGAGATGCTGATAAAACAATCATTTAAACAGTAATTCAGAAAGGCAGATGAGGATAAACCATAGATTTTCAGAGCAGTTTCTTGACACTTCTAGTCTAGAAAATCTCAAGTCTTAAATTTAGAATAAGACAGTTTTCTTAGTCCATTTTCTGTTACTATAACAGAATACAATAGACTGAGTAATTTATTAAGAAAACAAACATATTTCTTGCAATTCCAGAACTGGGAAATTCAAGAGCATGACACTGGCATCTTGTTAGGACCTTCCTGCTGTGTTATAACACCAGAAGACATCATGCTGCAACAGTGAAAGGCTGTATGTCCCCTCAAATCTCTCTTCCTCTTTCTATAAAGCCACTAGTTCCATCGTAGTGGTCTCAATCTAATTTAATCACCTTCCAAAGGCCCTATTTCCAATCAGCCTATGAATTTGTGGATTAAAGTTTCCAATATATGAAATTGGGGGACATATTCAAACCATAGCAGCAGTCTCACATGGTAGCACCTCTAATCCCTGGCAGAAACAAATAAGATTATATCAGGAATAGGATACTATAACCCTGACCTAAAATTATTTCTACAACATTTTAAGTTACCATGGCTAGCATACAGTCAAACATAACCATGTACACAAACAAACAAGACACAATGAACCAGTATAAGCTGCAATAATAGAAAAAATCATACCCATAACAACTTGAGATGTTGAAATACTCACACACAAACTATAATACAAATATATTAAAATGTTAAGAGAAAATTTTTAAACTGAAAATTTAACATGCCATCAGAAATGAAAAAGTGACATTCTAGATTTTAAAAAGAATCAAGAGGAAAAATCATAAAATTGAAGAATACAATGAAGTGTAGAACTCAATAAATGGGTTCAATAAGAAATTAGATTTCTCTAAATAAAAAAAGATGAACTAAAATACAGATGCAAAGAAAGCATCAAGAATTCATTCCAGATAGATAAAAGATAGAAAATACATAAAAGAAGATAAGAATACAAAGGATATAATAAGAAGTTCTAATATATTTCATTAGAGTTCCAGAAATAGAGGGGAAAAAGAATAGGGGGAAACAATATTGGAAGATATAAAGGCTGACAATGTTCCAGAACTTATGAAAGACATTACACCTGGAGAGTCAACAGGCCCAACAAATCACAAACAGGAGAAGTCATAATAAATTCCTATCCAGACACATTTTAGTAAAACTATAGAAAACCAAAGAGAGACCATCTTAAAAGTAATCATAACAAAAAGATTACCTCCTTAGGAGCAAAAATTAGATGTCCCAACTCAGCTGGATTCTTAATAAGAGAAATGGAAGAAAGAAGACAGTGAAATAACTTCAATGTGCCAAAATCATAGCCAATTTGGAATTTAATACCCAATGTAGATATCCCTTAAAAGTGAGAGTGAAATAGACAAATGGAAACTGAAGTAGTTTATCCCTAGAAAATCTACACCAAAGAACATATACTAAAGCAAATTAAAATGATCCCAGATAGAAGGTTAGAAATACAAGAAGTAAAAGAAAAGAAAATGGTAAACGATGATATGTCTATGTTAACTCTATAAACAATCATCATAAGGTCTTGTGGATTTTAAGTCCCCAGGCCTTACCAATTGAGAAACCAGCAAGTTGAAAAGCTCTTAAAAACCAAAAAGGCAGTTTATAAACTCAATACGCTTAGCAAATCTAGTATCTGACCTGCATAATTTAGTTTACCTATTTAGATTTTGATGACATCTACATTTTACCAACAATTAAGGCTGTTTTTATTTCTCAAAGATTAAAGTCATGTGATCTAAAAGGTACCACAGCTTTTATCTTCCCTTTAAAAAATATTTGATCCAAGCACTTGTCTTCTTTTAGGCCAATTAATTAGAGCTATTTTTTATGGACATCACACACACAACACATATATAACTACACAGGCAGGCAGAAGAAAACCCAGCAGCCATAAGATTTTTCATTTGCCAATCTCCTAATTGGATTATTGGACTCCCAGGGGAGACCTCTGAGTTAGGCTAGGAAAACGTGCAGCTTTTAAGGCCTAACAGGCATAACTGGGAAGCAAAAACAAATTTTGAGAGGGGTCTATCTGCCTTTAATTCCTGGGGTTCCATGAGAAAAACAGAGGTCTCTCCCCACTCAGGTGTCCATTAAAAGTGGCAAAGCAAAATGGAGAAAAATACCTCAGTCGACAAAAAAAAAAAAAAAAAAAAAAAAAAAAAAAAAAAAAACACCTTTTCCCAACAAAATGAGGTCCAAGAAAAGAAAAACATACAGGCCAAGCAGACAGTATTTCTGACTTTCAAACTTTACTAAAGACTCAGAAAAAGGAAAATCCAAGGTAGTTTGAGAGGGGAAGAGAAACAACAAATAGCAAGGGTCACACAGACACCAAACCAGAAAGGACTCATTCCCTAAGCCAGGACTGAATCTGGCTGCCATTGTAAAATGGGGGACGCTACACAAAACACTGCCACCTGGTTACAGGTCAGGTTCCCAAGGAGGTAAAACAAGATGGAGGCCTGCAGCAAAGTTTGCTGCTGACTATACACAATGTCAGGCAAAGCACACTGGATTGGCTGCAGCTTAAGGCCAACCTCACAAATCCGTTTTCATAATTAAAACTTTACAGAGAATATAGACAGTGACAGTTGGAGTCCTGGCCTAGTAAAACATCTTCTAAAAAGCAAAATAGCCTCACTTAAAAATTAACTCCTGACCCGGTGGAGAAAAGGAAAAGACGGCTTAAATGTAGACCTGGGTTAACTACTGACAGGGTGGCGAAAAAAAAAAAAAAGATACCAGCCAGACACTGTGGGTCACGCCTTTAATACCAGCACTTTGGGAGGCTAAAGCGGGAAGATCACCTGAGGTCAAGAGTTCGAGATCAGCCTGGCCAACGTGGTGAAACTTCGTCTCTACTAAAAATACAAAAATTAGCTGAGTATGGTGGCGTGTGCCTGTAATCCCAGCTACGTGGGAGGCTGAGGCAGGAGAATCTCTTGAACCTGGGAGATGGAGGTTGCGGTGAGTCTAGATCGGGCCATGGCATGCCAGCCACCCAGAAAAAAAGAACAAGGAGAAGATGCCTGGGAAAGAACCTCTTATTCTTATGCAAATGGTTCCTCCACCAGGGAAAGAAACTTAATTGCTGTCTGCCAGAGTGGGTCCCCTTGGCCAGGGGAGAGGAAGCCTCCATGGACAAGTGGCAGGAGCGCTGCCCAGCCTGCTGGTGGGCACCCTTGAGCCATACACTCCAGCCCTGGCCGGGAAGGGAGCGGGGGAGCTGCCATTCACTGGTCCATCCCGCGCACACCTGCAGCCCTTGGGGTGGGGTGGTGCGCAGTTTCCTCTACCCCCAGAAGAGGTCCAAGGACAAAAAGGCTTAGAAGCAAAAGGAAAAAAAAAAGATTTTTTGATTTGCATGTACTCAACCCTTCCTCAAGCCTCACGTCTGGACACCAAAAATGTTGCAGAACTTTCTTCTTAGGTCAGCTAAAACCAGGCTCTTGTCACACGACCAGGAAAGAGTGGGCTCACAGACATATAGAAGCGTGAGAAAACGAAATGTATTGGATAAAAAGGAATAGCAGGTTTCCTGCTAGCAGGTTTCCCGCCTCACAGATTGAATCCCAGGTCACCACACAGGAATAGGAGGGGCCAAGCTCCTCTCCCCTGCAAAGGGCATGAATTTCCCAAGGCTCCACCCCGTCCTCCCAGTTAGCAGGTGGGCATTATTTAGAATCAGTCAGGAAAGGGCAGGCTTCATCAGGCACCAGAAGTCTGATTTTTCAGTCTTCAGGCTGTTGTAGGCTTGAAGGCGGGGTCTCACCAGGGACCCTTGGCAGTGTCCTGTCTCCATCAGTTGTAAATGCAAAAGGCATTACTTGGAACAAAGAGGGTCATATATAATAAACTTCAGTTTGCCAGAAAAAAAATAATTATTTTATTTTATGTACCCAATAACATGTTCTCAAAATATGAAGCAGAAAGTGACATAACTAAAGATAAATTGACAAATGCATTATTGTAGTGTATTTAATACACCACTTTTAGCAACAGAATAAACGGGCAACAGTTAGTAAGGACATGGAAGTTTTAAATTATACAATAAACAAGCTGTACCATGAGCTTATATAAAATATTTCTTGTAAAAATTGCAAAACACATTATTCTCAAACATATATAGAAAAATAATGGTTGGTCATGGAGACCATAACACAAATCTTATATTTCAATAGTTTAAAATTTTCTTTGACAAGATAGTAAGTTAATATTCTATGAACATTTCACAGGGATTTCTTAAGGTTGCAAACCATTTGGCTCATAATTTAATGGGCCTGTTATCAGTTCCATCTGCTCTTCAGAGTGAACCACTATTATGTCAGCTGGGCTTTCATAATAACTGTGTGCAAGCTTCTATTTCCACTCTCTAAGCCTCCAGTCCCCACAATATGTACCATGGATACAATAACACATACTTTTCAAGGTTACTATAAAAATTCTATATGATTTATAAAAGATCTAGTACAATGCCATACACATAGTACACATTCAATAAATTATGGTTAATGATTTATGAAAGCAGCATTTGAAAATACATATTCAGAGGGTTGTAAAGATCACTACATGGCTCTCAAGTCTCTCTCATATTTTTCTGCGTGGTAGTCTCCTGTCCATCCTGGCCATAACTGACCAGCATTAAGAGTCACTGAAGATCTGATAAAAAACAAAAAAAACAAAAAAAAAACAAACAAACAAACAAACAAAAAAAAAACAAAACCCTGGACTAACTAAATTTAACAGAGTTTAATTTGAGCAAAGAATGATTCGCAAATCAGGGAGTCTTCCAAGCCAGAGTAGGCTCAGAGAGACTCCAGCACAGCCACGTGGTGGAATATTTATGGAGAGAAGGAAAGTGACTTACAGAAAACTAAAATGAGGTACAAAAACAGCCCAGTTACAGCTCAGTTTGTCTTATCTGAACATGACTTGAACAGTTGTCCACCCGTGATTGAGCAAAGCAAAGTGAGTGGCACAAGAGTAGGTTACAGTTTATTTACACATCCAGTCAGATTAGACTTTACAATGTATGGAGAAACCTTTAGACCAAACTTAAAATATGTAAGGAGGCAGCTTTAAGCTAAACTTGATTTATCAGGTCTAAGAAGGCACCACCTCCAAAAGTTAAAGTGATCCAGTACCATTTCGTAGAGATTAAGTAATATGAACAAACATTTAAGAACATTTGCAAAAGACGCTGTGGAGATCACTGTCAGGTGTGGGGAATTAAACACAAATAATTACAAGATATGATGGAAGATGAAAGTTTCCATTATAAAGATACACTGTAAGCAAATTAAGTGGCATTTGAGATAGGGTTTGAAGCAACAGCATACAGACCAGCAAATTTAGGGAGGACCCATATGGTTTCTGTTCACCAGCCCAAGAGCAGCATTGAGAGGCAGGTACCCAGAAAGAACACTTTTGTCTTTACACAAAGCCAATAGGCATTGTTATCTAATGCATACAAGTCACCTTCAGGTGAGAAGGCATCCAGGGTGGGGGTTCAAGGCAGGAGATATGTTTCCTAATTAGTCTACGTGTGCCCTCTAGGCTAACAGAAAGACAAAGACACTGGAAAGAATCGTTCTTATTCCTTCGCTGTACATTGTGGGTCTGAAGTCTGGAATTAGTATAGTCAGATTCAGCCAAGAAAATGATAAATAAGGGAAACAGCATTTATTCCTTATATTATCGCAACTGCTACTTAATTGGGGGGCATTACATTGAGGCAACTCCAGCACCCTGGGTTCCTGTGTAAGTAAACCAAAACCCAACTCAGTGTTGAAGTAGAACAAAACTTAAGTTTAATCAGAAACTGCCAAGTAAACTCTAAATAGAACTGTGAACTGAAATGAATCAAATTAGGCTACTGCTGCACTTAAACCAGTCAGATGTTTTCTTTGCCTTGCTTCTCCATGCACCTTATAAAAATCCTTCCCTCAGGATCCTTTGCTGGAGCTGTGGACTGCTGGCAGTTCTGGAGCTGCCTGATTCATGAACTGCTGTCTGCTCAAATAAACTCTTTATTATTTTAGTATGCCCCAGTTTATCTTTTAGCACAACCAAGTGGCCTAAATCTCTCCATTTTCCTCTACTTTGCACATGAGGAGACTGAGGCATGGTTTCTAAGCAAGAGAACTGAGATTTGAACCCCAGTCCATGATTTAGTCTTGTTAAACTGAATTTAGTCTACAGCTTCTTCTTTAGATATTTTCAGTCAGGCCTAAAGGTTTCTTAGTACATAGTGAACTGGATGTGTAAACACACCACGACCTACTCTTACAACAAGCCACCAAGTCTCAACCAATCACAGCAGCTGAGATTTGGCCGATCACAGGCAGCCAACTGTCCAAACCACGTTCAAATAAGACCAACTCTGAGCTGTAACCTGATTGTTTCTGTTTATCTCACTTCCATCTTCCATACGTCACTTTACTTTTTCTGTCCATAAATGGTATTGGACCATATGGCAACCCTGGAGTTGCCCTAAACCTATTCTGTTTCAGGGGGCTGCCCAATTCATGAATCATTCTTCACTCCATTAAACTTTGTTAAATTTCTCTACAGTTTTCCTTTTAACAACCACCACACTACACCTCTATCAGCAGCCCTAAAAAGGGAACAGGTTGAGGACAGAGCTGGGACACAGGTTGGAAGGACAGAAAGATGGAAAGAACTTGTTGGTTTTCGGAAACCAGTACCCCAAAATATGGCATTCTGACATGCTGAACTGAAGAACAAGACTCAAGGTCTCCCTAACTTTCCACCGTTTCTTCCAGAGATACTGAAGTTCCGTTATCTGCTTAAGATCCAGACCCATCAAGGAGAACAGTTTTCTTCCCCTCCCTGTAAGACCAAAATATAACCAACTGAATGGACCCTTTTTCAAGATGATATCTCCAAGTATCATTTAAATTCCAAAGAGAACTATTTACAAGTTAATTTCTGTTCCCCATTCAATCATTCTCCTCAATAATCATTTATTCCCATGAATAGAATTCCTCTTCTCCATGTTTGCATAACCTGTTTTATTGGAATCCAAGGCCCCTTTCTTTATGAAACCTCAAGTTGGCACATAAGCTTCTGTATCTTATTGGGAAGTTGAGTCTTCGTTCCAAAGGCTCCTGTGTATACACATTAAATACATTTGTACACCTTTTTTTCCTATTAACCAATCTGCCTCATGTCAGTGATTTTTCAGCCAACCTTTAAAGGGCTAAGGGGAAAGTTCTCTCTTGGCCCCCACAACCTCAGTCCTTGTGATATTACACAGCCACTGAATCAACCTTGCCTGTGTTCACCACATCTGGAGCTTGTTCAATTTGTAGGTAATCAGTCTGTCTATTGTTTGAACCCCCTTCTTGCCAATAAACTGAGTTCCTTTCTTACTTTGTACTGGTCACAAAGAAAGAACACACAATCCAAAAAAAAAAAAAAAAAACAGGTTTTATTCCTGGCCAGGAATGCAGAAGGAGCCTCTTCTCCCTGAGACGTGGGAAGCTGGGTGATATGGTTCGACTGTGTCTCCACCCAAATCTTATCTTGAATTGTGGGTCCCATAATTCCCACATGTTGTGGGAGGGACCTGGTGGGAGGTAATTAAATTATGGGGGTGGGTCTTTCCTATGCTATTCTTGTGATAGTGAATAAGTTTCATGAGATCTGATGGTTTTATAAAGAGGAGTTCTGCTGCACATGCTCTCTTGCCTGCCACCAAGTAAGATGTGCCTTAGCTTCTTCTTTGCCTTCTGGATGATTTTCTTTTTTTTTTTTTTTTTTGAGACAGAGTCTTACTCTGTTACCCAGGTGGGAGTGCAGCAGCACAATCTTGCCTCATTGCAACCTCCACCTCCCAGGTTAAAGCAATTCTCCTCCCTCAGCCTCCCAAGGAACTGGGATTATAGGTGTGCAACACCACACCTGGCGAACTTTTAGTAGAGATTAGGTTTCACCATGTTGCCCAGGCTGATCTCAAACTTCTGATTTCAGGTGATCTGCCTGCCTCAGCCTGCCAAAGTTCTGGGATTACAGGTGTGAGTCACTGCACCCAGCCCTTCTGCCATAATTGTGAGGCCTCCCCAACCATGTGGAACTGTGAGTCAATTAAACCTCTTTCCTTTATAAATTACCCAGTCTTAGGTATGTCTATTAGCAGCATAAGAGCAGACTAATACACTGGGGAATTTTAAGGAGTTAGCCATGGGTTGGGAAGGTATGTGAACATGTGCAAGGAGGAACCCTAGACACAGGTGTAGACAATAAACTCGCCTTTTCATGTGACATATGTTCAGAAAATGGTGGTGATTTTCCTCTAAGTGTAAACCAAGAGTATCTGAGACAGTCTCAGTCAATTTAGAAAGTTTATTTTGTCAAGGTTAAGGACGTGCCTGTGACATATCCTTAGGAGGTCCAGATGACGTGTACCCAAGGCAATTGAGGCACAGCTTGGTTTTATATATTTTAAGGAGACATGAGGCATCAATCAATACTTGTAAGATATACTTTGGTTTGCTCTAGAAAGGTGGGACAACTCAAAGGAGGGAAGGGGCTCCAGGTCATAGGTAGATAAGAAACAAATGGTTATATTCTTTTGAGTTTCTGATTAGCCTTTCACTTAATACACAATAGGTTGTAAAATGTTTCTTATTCCCAGAAAACTCATGAATAATCCACGCTTTGTTTAGCATATAATCAAGAAATAACTATAAGAATATAATCAATAAATAACTATTATACTTAATCAAGCAACCCTTACCACTGCTCTGCCTATGGAGTAGCCATTCTTTTATTCCTTTACTTCCTTAATAAACTTGCCAAGAGGGCCGAATAGGAACAGCTCCAGTCTCCAACTCCCAGTGTGAGCGACACAGAAGAACGGTGATTTCTGCATTTTCAACTGAGGTACTGGGGTCATCTCACTAGGGAGTGCTGGACAATCGGTGCTGGTCAGCTGCTGCAGCCCGACCAGCAAGAGCTGAAGCAGGGCGAGGCATTGCCTCACCTGGGAAGTGCAAGGGGGAAGGGAATCCCTTTTCCTAGCCAGGGGAACTGAGACACACAACACCTGGAAAATCGGGTGACTCCCACCCCAATACTGTGCTTTAAGCAAACAGGCACACCAGGAGAATATATCCCACACATGGCCGGGAGGGTCCCATGCCCACGGAGCCTCCCTCATTGCTAACACAGCAGTCTGCAATCTAACGGCAAGGCAGCAGCGAGGCTGGGGGAGGGGCGCCCGCCATTGCTGAGGCTTAAGTAGGTAAACAAGGCCGCTGGGAAGCTCGAACTGGGTGGAGCTCACAGCAGCTCAAGGAAACCTGCCTGTCTCTGTAGATGCCACCTCTGGGGACAGGGCACAGTTAACAACAACAACAACAAAAGCAGCAGGAACCTCTACAGATGCAAATGACTCTGTCTGACAGCTTTGAAGAGAGCAGTGGATCTCCCAACACGGAAGCTGAGATCTGAGAAGGGACAGACTGCCTGCTCAAGTGGGTCCCTGAACCCTGAGTAGCCTAACTGGGAGACATGGCACACTAGGGGCAGTCTGACACCCCACACCTCACAGGGTGGAGTACACCCCTGAGAGGAAGCTTCCAAAGTAAGAATCAGACAGGTACACTCACTGTTCAGCAATATTCTATCTTCTGCAACCTCTGCTGCTGATACCCAGGCAAACAGGGTCTGGAGTGGACCTCAAGCAATCTCCAACAGACCTACAGCTGAGGGTCCTAACTGTTAGAAGGAAAACTATCAAACAGGAAGGACAGCTATACCAAAACCCCATCAGTACGTCACCATCATCAAAGACCAGAGACAGATAAAACCACAAAGATGGGGAAAAAGCAGGGCAGAAAAGCTAGAAATTCAAAAAATAAGAGCGCATCTCCCCATGCAGAGGAGCGCAGCCCATCGCCAGCAACGGGTCAAAGCTGGTCAGAGAATGACTTTGACGAGATGAGAGAAGAAGGCTTCAGTCCATCAAACTTCTTAGAGCTAAAGGAGGAATTACGTACCCAGCGCAAAGAAACTAAAAATCTTGAAAAAAGAGTGGAAGAATTGACAGCTAAACTAATTAATGCAGAGAAGATCATAAACGAAATGACAGAGATGAAAACCATGACACGAGAAATACGTGACAAATGCACAAGCTTCAGTAACCGACTCGATCAACTGGAAGAAAGAGTATCGGCGATTGAGGATCAAATGAATGAAATGAAGCGAGAAGAGAAACTAAAAGAAAAAAGAAGAAAAAGAAATGAACAAAGCCTGCAAGAAGTATGGGATTAGTAAAAAGACCAAATCTACGTCTGATTGGGGTGCCTGAAAGTGAGGGGGAAAATGGAACCAAGTTGGAACACACTCTTCAGGATATCATCCAGGAGAACTTCCCCAACCTAGTAGGGCAGGCCAACATTCAAATTCAGGAAATACAGAGAACGCCACAAAGATACTCCTCGAGAAGAGCAACTCCAAGACACATAATTGCCAGATTCACCAAAGTTGAAATGAAGGAAAGAATCTTAAGGGCAGCCAGAGAGAAAGGTCGGGTTACCCACAAAGGGAAGCCCATCAGACTAACAGCAGATCTCTTGGCAGAAACTCTACAAGCCAGAAGAGAGTGGGGGCCAATATTCAACATTCTTAAAGAAAAGAATTTTAAACCCAGAATTTCATAGCCAGACGAACTAAGTTTCATAAGTGAAGGAGAAATAAAATCCTTTACAGATAAGCAAATGCTTAGAGATTTTGTCACCACCAGGCCTGCCTTACAAGAGACCCTGAAGGAAGCCCTAAACATGGAAAGGAACAACCCGTACCAGCCACTGCAAAAATATGCCAAAATGTAAAGACCATCGAGGCTAGGAAGAAACTGCATCAACTAACGAGCAAAATAACCAGTTAATATCATAATGGCAGGATCAAGTTCACACATAACAATATTAACCTTAAATGTAAATGGACTAAATGCTCCAATTAAAAGACACAGACTGGCAAACTGGATAAAGAGTCAAGACCCATCAGTCTGCTGTATTCAGGAGACCCATCTCACATGCAGAGGCATACATAGACAAAATAAAGGGATGGAGGAAGATCTACCAAGCAAATGGAGAACAAAAAAAAGCAGGGGTTGCAATCCTAGTCTCTGATAACACAGACTTTAAACCATCAAAGATCAAAAGAGACAAAGAAGGCCATTACATAATGGTAAAGGGATCAATTCAACAGGAAGAGCTAACTATCCTAAATATATATGCACCCAATACAGGAGCACCAAGATTCATAAAGCAAGTCCTTAGAGACTTACAAAGAGACTTAGACTCCCATACAATAATAATGGGAGACTTCAACACTCCACTGTCAACATTAGACAGATCAACGAGACAGAAAGTTAACAACGATATCCAGGAATTGAACTCATCTCTGCACCAAGCAGACCTAATAGACATCTATAGAACTCTCCACCCCAAATCAACAGAATATACATTCTTCTCAGCACCACATCACACTTATTCCAAAATTGACCACATAATTGGAAGTAAAGCACTCCTCAGCAAATGTAAAAGAACAGAAATTATAACAAACTGTCTCTCAGACCACAGTGCAATCAAACTAGAACTCAGGACTAAGAAACTCAATCAAAACCGCTCAGCTACATGGAAACTGAACAACCTGCTCCTGAATGACTACTGGGTACATAACGAAATGAAAGCAGAAATAAAGATGTTCTTTGAACCCAATGAGAACAAAGATACAACATACCAGAATCTCTGGGACACATTTAAAGCAGTGTGTAGAGGGAAATTTATAGCACTAAATGCCCACAAGAGAAAGCAGGAAAGATCTAAAATGGACACTCTAACATCACAATTAAAAGAACTAGAGAGGCAAGAGCAAACACATTCAAAAACTAGCAGAAGGCAAGAAATAACTAAGATCAGAGCAGAACTGAAGGAGATAGAGACACAAAAAACCCTCCAAAAAATCAATGAATCCAGGAGTTGGTTTTTTGAAAAGATCAACAAAATTGACAGACTGCTAACAAGACTAATAAAGAAGAAAAGAGAGAGGAATCAAATAGACACAATAAAAAATGATAAAGGGGATATCACCACCGACCCCACAGAAATACAAACTACCATCAGAGAATACTATAAACACATCTACGCAAATCAACTAGAAAATCTAGAAGAAATGGATAATTTCCTGGACACTTACACTCTTCCAAGACTAAACCAGGAAGAAGTTGAATCCCTAAATAGACCAATAGCAGGCTCTGAAATTGAGGCAATAATTAATAGCCTACCAACCAAAAAAAGTCCAGGACCAGATGGATTCACAGCTGAATTCTACCAGAGGTACAAGGAGGAGCTGGTACCCTTCCTTCTGAAACTATTCCAATCAATAGAAAAAGAAGGAATCCTCCCTAATTCATTTTATGAGGCCAAAATCATCCTGATACCAAAGACTGGCAGAGACACAACAAAAAAAGAGAATTTTAGACCAATATCCCTGATGAACATCGATGCAAAAATCCTCAATAAAATACTGGCAAACCGGATTCAGCAGCACATCAAAAAGCTTATCCACCATGATCAAGTGGGCTTCATCCCTGGGATGCAAGGCTGGTTCAACATTCGCAAATTAATAAATGTAATCCAGCATATAAACAGAACCAAAGACAAGAACCACATGATTATCTCAATAGATGCAGAAAAGGCTTTTGACAAAATTCAACAGCCCTTCATGCTAAAAACGCTCAATAAATTTGGTATTGATGGAACGTACCTCAAAATAATAAGAACTATTTATGACAAACCCACAGCTAATATCATACTGAATGGGCAAAAACTGGAAAAATTCCCTTTGAATACTGGCACAAGACAGGGATGCCCCCTCTCGCCACTCCTATTCAACATAGTGTTGGAAGTTCTGGCTAGGGCAATCAGGCAAGAGAAAGAAATCAAGGATATTCAGTTAGGAAAAGAAGAAGTCAAATTGTCCCTGTTTGCAGATGACATGATTGTATATTTAGAAAACCCCATCGTCTCAGCCCAAAATCTCCTTAAGCTGATAAGCAACTTCAGCAAAGTCTCAGGATACAAAATTAATGTGCAAAAATCACAAGCATTCTTATACACCAGTAATAGACAAACAAGAGCCAAATCATGAATGAGCTTCCATTCACAATTGCTTCAAAGAGAATAAAATACCTAGGAATCCAACTTACAAGGGATGTCAAGGACCTCTTCAAGGAGAACTACAAACCACTGCTCAGTGAAATCAAAGAGGACACAAACAAATGGAAGAACATACTATGCTCATGGATAGGAAGAATCAATATCGTGAAAATGGCCATACTGCCCAAGGTTATTTATAGATTCAATGCCATCCCCATCAAGCTACCAATGAGTTTCTTCACAGAATTGGAAAAAACTGCTTTAAAGTTCATATGGAACCAAAAAAGAGCCCGCATTGCCAAGACAATCCTAAGTCAAAAGGACAAAGCTGGAGGCATCACGCTACCTGACTTCAAACTATACTACAAGGCTACAGTAACCAAAACAGCATGGTACTGGTACCAAAACAGAGACATAGACCAATGGAACAGAACAGAGTCCTCAGAAATAATACCACACATCTACAGCCATCTGATCCTTGACAAACCTGAGAGAAACAAGAAATGGGGAAAGGATTCCCTATTTAATAAATGGTGCTGGGAAAATTGGCTAGCCATAAGTAGAAAGCTGAAACTGGATCCTTTCCTTACTCCTCATATGAAGATTAATTCAAGACGGATTAGAGACTTAAATGTTAGACCTAATACCATAAAAACCCTAGAAGAAGGCCAGGCGTGGTGGCTCAAGCCTGTAATCCCCAGCACTTTGAGAGGCAGAGACGGGCAGATCACAAGGTCAGGCAATCGAGACCATCCTGGCTAACACGGTGAAACCCCGTCTCTACTAAAAATACAGAAAACTAGCTGGGCGAGGTGGCGGCGCCTGTAGTCCCAGCTACTCGGGAGGCTGAGGCAGGAGAATGGCGTGAACCCGGGAGGTGGAGCTTGCAGTGAGCTGAGATCTGGCCACTGCACTCCAGCCTGGGTGACAGAGCGAGACTCCTTCTCAAAAAAAAAAAAAAAAAAAAAAAAAAAAACCCTAGAAGAAAACCTAGGTAGTACCATTCAGGACGTAGGCATGGGCAAGGACTTCATTTCTAAAACACCAAAAGCAACGGCAACAAAAGCCAAAATTGACAAATGGGATCTAATTAAACTAAAGAGCTTCTGCACAGCAAAAGAAACTACCATCAGAGTGAACAGGCAACCTACAGAACGGGAGAACATTTTTGCAATCTACTCATCTGACAAAGGGCTGATATCCAGAATCTACAAAGAACTCAAACCAATATACAAGAAAAAAACAAACAACCCCATCACAAAGTGGGCAAAGGATATGAACAGACATTTCTCAAAAGAAGACATTCATACAGCCAACAGACATATGAAAAAATGCTCATCATCACTCGTCATCAGAGAAATGCAAATCAAAACCACAATGAGATACCATCTCACACCAGTTAGCATGGCAATCATTAAAAAGTCAGGAAACAACAGGTGTTGGAGAGGATGTGGAGAAATAGGAACACTTTTACAATGTTGGTGGGATTGTAAACTAGTTCAACCATTATGGAAAACAGTATGGCAATTCCTCAAGAATCTAGAACTAGATGTACCATATGACCCAGCCATCCCACTACTTGGTATATACCCAAAGGATTATAAATTATTCTACTACAAAGACACATGCACACGTATGTTTATTGTGGCACTATTCACAATAGCAAAGACTTGGAATCAACCCAAATGTCCATCTGTGACAGACTGGATTAAGAAAATGTGGCACATATACAACATGGAATACTATGCAGCCATAAAAATGGATGAGTTTGCGTCCTTTGTAGGGACATGGATGCAGCTGGAAACCATCATTCTTAGCAAACTATCACAAGAACAGAAAACCAAACACTGCATGTTCTCACTCATAGGTGGGAACTGAACAATGAGATCACTTGGACTCGGAAAGGGGAACATCACACATCGGAGCCTATCATGGGGAGGGGGGAGGGGGAAGGGATTGCATTGGGAGTTATACCTGATATAAATGATGAATTGATGGGTGTTGACGAGTTGATGGGTGCAGCACACCAACATGGCACAAGTATACGTATGTAACAAACCTGCACATTATGCACATGTACCCTAGAACTGAAAGTATAATAAAAAAATATAAATAAAGAAAGAATAAATAAACTTGCCTTCACTTTACTCTATGGACTCATCCCGAAGTCTTTCTTGCATGAGTCCAAGAACCATCTCTTGGGGTCTGGATCAGGATTCCTTTCTGGTAACAGTCTTTAAGCACCTGTGCTTATAAATAAAAGAACTGAATAAGAACTTTCCCAGTTATTTCATCGAGGCTGCTCTGGTAACATTTCTAGGATGGGATTTTCTGTTAGTTGCAACTAAAACCATAATAAATACACACAGATAAGGACAGACAAGACAGGTGGTGCAAGATTACGAACAGGATCCCATGCGCCACTGAGAGGTCTGGACTGAGGACATATTTGAAACCGCCTTTGCGGTTTGATTGAGACAATGAAAGAGATCTAACCTAACTGACTCCATCTTGCTTTTAACCTCCAAGCTATCCTTGTTCATTGCTGGGTGTAGGCTGGACTAACTTTGGGAGGAACTTAGTTTATAGTTTAAAACAATAACAGCCCTTTTCTAAAACAAACCTCTTGTCTGGGGACTAGACCACCTTTGTAGGACTAAGAAATTCCCCACAAGATTAGAAATTATGGTTTAGGAGTCATGTAGCTGGAGGCTACAAGATTCCAACCCTCCCTAAATTGCTCCTAAGATCAGGGCTTGAGATATTTTGCAGACCCTGCACTTGATGGATCAGCTGGCACCACCCATATTGATAAACTGGCCCCTCTGATCTTGTGGCTGCCACCCAGGAACTGACTCAGTGCAAGAAACCAGGTTCAGCTTCCCATGATTTCATCTCCTACCTGACCAATCAGCACTCCTGGCTCACTGGCTTCCCCCTGCCCACCAAGTTGTCCTTAAAAACTCTGATCCCTGAATGCTCAGATAGATTGATTTGAGTAATAATAAAACTTCAGTCTCCCGCACAGCTGGCTCTGTGTGAATTATTCTTTCTCTATTGCAATTCCCCTGTCTTGATAAATCGGCTACGTCTAGGCAGTGGGCAAGGTGAACCCATTGGGTAGTTATATACTTACAAAGGAAGGGTTGATAGAGAGGGTAAGGCAGAGTCTTCTTCAGGAAGCTCTAGTGCTTCTGGTTTGGGAAAAGCAGTTCAACAAACGCCCAAAAGAAACAGGATCTGAAGAGGATGGTTGAGAAGGAGTTCTATAGCTGAATATTCATGATCTCACCCTTTTATTGCACTCTTTGGCCACATTTCTATCCAGTAACTCTCTACTGTAAGGGTGTCTCCCTCTCTGCACCAGGAATAGAAGAATAGCTCCAAATCATTAGTGAGCTTAGACAATGGATAAGGCACTGATGTAAATCTGCATAACAAACCCTCCTTTGTTTAAGGTGCTTTTTCCACAGTTATCTCCTCTTAACTGGGACTTTCCCTGTATCGTTTCTTTGTTTCAGAAAAGTCTGGTGGCTAAGCCAGAAGTTTACACTCTTCTTTGAGATCAACTCGAACAATTTACTCATTGCTCTGCATTTTCTCCTATGTATATAAGAGGCATAAATGTTTATAAGCTTCTGTTTTGCTCTTGTTAACCTTTTGTTACAGGGAATCCCAGTTAAGAACAATGATAGGAAGAGAGATCAGTATTTTTCCTCCCCTATATGATAAATGAAGTTGATAAAAACCAATCACAACACACCTCAGCTCAGTACAGGCAGCACGGTCTTCAGGTGACAAAATGATTGTCAAAGTAATTATTCTTGCTACCCTGTCCCATGTAAATTAAATTCTCTGCAGAAGTGAACTATCTGAGCCATGTGAACTGCCATTGGAGATGCCTATAAGGTAAAGGCAGAAAAGTAGTGGTTTGGCTTTTTTTTTTCTTTGCGTTGTTTTTACCATTTATAAACTGCTGCTGCCAAGCCTTAAGAAAACACTTTTTTAACGAAAATAGTGCAGCCTTCCCACAACTACTCTAAATAATTAGAACACTTAAAAATAACCTATTAATCTGTGCTCCCAGAGGTTGACCAAAAAAAAGAAATAAAATAAAATAACCTATTAAAAAGCCAGGAAAGGATTATCCACAGCAAATTACACAAATCTTAGCTCACCAAGTGCAAATTAGTTTTCTTATATTGAGAAGCAACGAGGGTCAAGTACAGAGCATAAGAAAATAACCCAGGCTCACCGTGTTTCCCAGTGATGTCCTGCGGCCATGCAAAAGGTAATTGCGCATTTACAAGTGATTTTAGATGGAGGAGGGGTGCATAGTTTTCCCTAGTTATCCCACTGAGCATTGTAAAAACTAAAAAGGTGTATGTTGAATTCACTTTCACAGTGAAGAAAGAGCACCAAGTTAGGACTTAATTATAAATACTGAAGAGCAAGGAATAAGCCATAATTTCTACCCTAAGAAATGCATAGTCTGCGGCCTCTAATCTGAGAAACCTGGGTGTTGAATTCTAGCTCTAGCCTATTGTGGCTTTGGGTTCTCTGCCTGGGAGAAAGTTGGGTTTCCTCCAACTGACAAGCAACTTGGAGAGAGTCATTCAAATTCCTATGGCTTCAGCATAAAGTGAGTAATTTGGGATTGTTGCAACAGAGCGAGTTATAGAGAAATGCCACACTCTGAGATGAATTCACGGGTCCTTTATTAGCCGGCAACTGAGAGATGGCTATTCTCTCAGCCCTAAAGACGGGGCTAGATTTTCTTTTATACTTTGGTTTAGAAAGGTGGGGAGGGGGGAGTCTAGTTAAAACAATCTTACAGAAGTAAAGCAGGCGAAAAGTTAAAAGGATGAATAGTTACAGGAAAGCAAACAGTTCCAGGTGCAGGGGCTTTAAATCTATCAGAAGGTGATAGACATGGGGCTTTGGACGTTATCAACCGGACACAAACGCGGGGGGTCTGGGTGCTATTAACCGGGCGAATTCCTGGAAACTGCGGATATAGCTTGCCACAGTATCTCATCAGTTAATTGCATTCTCGGATGTGCTAGGAGTCAGCTTGCTTGCACAAGTTAAGTCCTTGAGGAAGGGGGTGGGTAGCGGCTGCGAGTGAAGGAGCCAAGATGGAGTCTATCTGGCTCTCTTAGATAAGGGAGAGTCAATTCAGGTTAAAACAAGGTAGGGTATCACAGGGTAAGTGAGCTTTCATATGCTGTAGTGTTTCATCAAACAGTACAGAAGAAACTGAGGTCTCTCTCATCTCTGGAAACCTAAGATTTTATGGTGGTTAACTTCCTATGAGGCTCTACATAACAATTATTAGCTTCTCTCCTCTCCTGTGGGCTATGAGAGTGGGAGAGGTGATTAGGGATGGAAATAGTTATCTTCTATTCTATTCTATTCTATTCTATTCTATTCTATTCTATTCTATTCTATTCTATTCTATTCTATTCTATTCTATTCTGCCAGCCAGTCATTCAAATTACTGGATGTCTGCAATTTATTGCATGCCCACCTTGAAACAGGACTGTCCTAGACCCTGAGAATACAAAACATCAAAGAACGCAGATGACTGCTTTGGAGCTTTCACATTGAGATGTCTCTGAGCCCAGGGTCTTGCTAGGCAGCAATAACCCAAGCATACCCTGAGAATGAACCTGTGTTCCTTAGTGAATGTTTGCTCAGTGTTGCCAGCTATGGATCCCAAGAATGGCCAACTCAGATGTTTACACCATACCTATGAGAAATAACCCAGAGCCTGGCCTGTTCCTTGGAACGCAGGCCATACAAGGAACTGAGCCCATTTGTTTTGAGCTAGATAGGGGTTGCTAAGTTAAGGTTGCTGTGGGAAGGGTACTGTATAACCTGCATGCTTTTACAAATGGGAGCAGTTTTCCTCTCCAGCCTGCGGCTCCTGCACTCCCCGTATGTACGTTCCCTAATAAAGCTCATGTCTCCAGGTCTTTTCTTCAGTTTCTCTGAGGTGGTACCTTCCCAGCTCACAAGCTTGGGGGTCTAGTATGACAGTAGGGAACCCAATGTCTACCACAAAAGATGATCTTACCAAAAACATATACCACTAGCTTTGTTTCCCAGGACCAAAATCAGATTATAACTTTGCCTAAAGCAGAGCTGCTGAGAGTTTCCTTGCTCACTTGCTTTTGGTTAAATTTGGTCCATCCCTGCTCTGAATCTGGTGGAATGTGATGTTCCAGCTTCTACTTGAAGCCATAAGTTACCATAAGGAGTTTATTGTGCCTCAGATGGTGATTCAGGGTACCAGGAGACCCTGGGAATAGATAGTCTTTATCTGATTGTGGTGACAGCAAAATATGCCCTCAACTACACCACACCAGTATCTGAAAACAAATTTGAATCTTGATGGTAAAATTCAGTATGCAGAATCATTGTTTTGATTTCCTAAGAGAAATGGAAAAACTGATTCAGAAATATAAATAGCCACAGGCTTCCTACAAAAGACTATTTTTCATAGCCTTTGAATATTGTTTTAATGAGAGACCTGTATCTCATCTTTTATCAATGGCTTCCTTATTTTAAAAAACTAAGATTCACAATGCATATGATTATTTTATTCTTGGTTTGGACCCACTTAATCTGTGCTTGCAAAATGTAGTTTACAGCTACCTCAGGGCAGCAGGCACCATCACAGCTTACAGCCACTGAATTAGGTCTTTCTCCTCTGTGGTTCATAAATGATGGAAGGCCCAGTGGCATGGCATCCTGTTCAGTGAAGCACATGATCTTTCTACCACCAAGGGGCTTTAAGCAGAGTTGGGTTTGGTTTGTTGGTTTTAGTTTGGTGTGTTAATCTTTTCTCAGTCAGTGAAGTTTACTTACCTACTTAGAAATATCCTATGGTGCATAACTGTATATGCTAGTACTTTGCAAAAAATGAGAGAATTATTGCCCTCATACTGTCAAGAGTTGGGAGATTTAACTGAGAGGAAATATTGAAACTATTTAAAAGCTGAGGACCTACAACCTGATTGCTAGACTCTGAATTCTAATTCTAACCCTTCCTGGACCTCTCTGTGCCTCAGTTTCCTCATCTATGAAATGGGGACAGTGATAGTAGAGCTCACAGGTGTTTGTAAGCTTCAGTGAGTTAAGGATTATAAAGTGGTTAGAATGGCTCATGGTACAAAAATAACTAACTTTTACATAGAACTTACTAATAAGAACTTAAATGTTTGCTTTTATTTATCCTAAACCAAACCACCATTACTTTTTAGCTGGACTTAGCTTCCCCATTAGTTTTCTCTACCCTTCTTAAATCTATTCCCCACCCCACATAGCCAAAAGATATGTTCACATTAAAAAAATTGTCCATGGCTTAGAAATGAATTATAAACTTAAAGGCAAAATAAACTGCCATTAGCTCTGTACTCTAGTTGATAAAGTTGTTTCCCATGGAAGTATGGGTTAAGAAATCTGCTACTACTATAGATGTATAATGGAACTGAAAAGTTAAGTAAATGGAAGCTGTTGGAGTGAGCATTTACAGATAAGTGCAGGAGGATGCTAGAATTATCCAGGTGGTAATGAATTAGAGCTGAGTTATCAGTATGAGCTCATGTTTAGCTTAATACAGACACAGGTGGTTAAATATAAAATATAAAAATACTTGTAGATGGGTGTGTGTGTGTGTGTGTGTATATATATATATATGGATTAGTATAAACACATATATTTCCTTGCTTTGTCAGCTGACAAGGTCTAGAAGTAATGATTCATCAGTAACAACAAGTATACGTAGCATCCAGATCTTGGTTTCTAATACCATTTTCCAATGTGATTATATTGCGATTTATGGGGAAAGGGCAGATTTTAGGACTGGGGCAGGAAACACATGAGATGAGCCTATAACATCAGAAAGTAAGAGAGTGTTGAAACACTCACACAGGCATACAATGATGGGTTTGGTTTTGTTTTGTTTTTTATCTTTCTCTAATTTGATTCAGCAGTCCTTTCAGGAGAGTGACTATATACTGTAGCCCTGCCCTGACAGAGCTTTAGGGGATTTGGTCATGGATGTTTACATCATGCCTTTCATGGAATACTTCTTTATCCTGGAGGACAGCCTAGCGCTTAACTGTGCAATCTGTGACCAGGTACCTGACCAGGTGTTGAACAAATTTCTCACAAGAAATTTGTTTATATTGGCAGATGCCCTTTTACTCTTGTCTGACCTGTGTCCAATTTATTTCTTTGAAGATAACCACTTTCTATGAGAGCCTTGGCCAGGATAAAAGTTAGGTCCAGATATATCTGTCAGGTGAAACATAGAGAAGGCAACACACACATACCTACACAAAAATAGAAAATAACAGAAGCATTTTATTACCTACAGGTCTATAAGAAACGAGGGATACTGGCCGGGTGAGGTGGCTCACACCTGTAATCACAGAACTTTGGGAGGCCAAGGCAGATGGATCACCAGGTCAAGAGATCGAGACCATCCTGGCTGACATGGTGAAACCCCATCTCTACTAAAAATACAAAAAAAAATTAGCCAGGTGTGATGGCAGGCACCAGTAGTCCCAGCTACTTGGGAGACTGAGGCAGGAGAATGGCGTAGACCCAGGAGGCAGAGCTTGCAGTGTACAGAGATCAGCCACTGCACTCCAGCCTGGGTGACAGAGCGAGACTCCATCTCAAAAAAAAAAAAAAAAAAAAGAAAGAAAGAAAGAAAAGAGAGATACCAAGGCAGGCCATCAGAAAGGTCACAGGACAATGCATTCAACCAGCAGGTGAGGAGCCAGAGAAAGAGAGGGACCTAAGGACTGAGGCCTTGATTGGGGTCCAGGGCATTGCTCCAGCAGGTTTCCCAGGGGGAGTTCTAATTGGTGGGTTTAAAGCAAACAGGCAAAATTCCGTGTGGTCATGCTGTGACTGAGAGGTGGTCACTGAGGCATATCTGTGTAGTCCCTGTGGAGTGTGGGGGTCAGCGGAGTGAGTCAAGTTGGCTACATCTAGCTGTTCCAGAGGGAGGGGGTCACCAAGAGCAGTTGTATAAGGCAGATATCTGGATTGACCACACTGAGAAACTGAGAGGAGGCAGAGAACTGGAAACTGGATCAAGGGTGACTAATCCCTGCTTCTAATAGGAGAAAGTTAAAGCTATATTCAAAGTGAATACTGAGGCAGCATAAAATTGCAGATATTCACTATGTGGGGTTATGTCTAAAGGACACAGGAACCAATGGAAAGAACTCCCGATGGTTGCAACAAAATAAATGAAGTAGAATTTGATTATCACCCAAAGTGTACAATTAATATCCATGAGTCCATACTAATATAAACAAATGATCAGATACAAATAAATGAGGGAGAAAAGACAAGTCTCTCATGTAGAATTCCAAATAATGTATGTAAATACCCTGCCTTTAAGTTTGAGAATAACTCTCCACTCCTTCAATGTAGTCTGTGCATAGCAACTGTCTTCTTAAGAGCAAAATATGAAAGGGGAAGAAAAGAGTCACTTTACCATGGAGAAACCTGACAAACTGTCTTAGCCAAGTGATCAAGATCAACATCAACAGAGATCAATCGTGTTGAAAGTATGTACCTTTGATATCCTGTGATCAAAACAGCACTTTTCCTTTGTAGTCTTTCTTCTGCAAATCCGTAAACCAAGTCTCGCTGTGAGAAAAATATCAGAAAAATCACAATAGAAGGACTTTCTACTAAATACCTACCCAAGTCCTCCTTCAAATCATCGAGGTTATTGAAAACAAGGAAAATCTGAGAAACTGTTGCAGCCAAGAGGAGACTAAGGAGACGTGATAACTAAAAGTAATGCACTGTCCTGAATGGGACCCTAGAACACAAAAAGGACATTGAGTAAAAACTAAGGTAATCTGAATAATCTATGGGCTTGAGCTAACAATAATGTATCAATTCAGGTTCGTTAGTATGATACAAATACACCATAGTAGTGTAAGATATTAATAAGAGGGGAAACCAGATGCATGGTGTATAGGAACTCCTTGTATTGTCTTTACAATTTTTCTATAAATCTAAAACTGTTCTAAAACATAAAACTTAGTGAAATTTGTCCATGTCATTCCTGGGACTTCTGCATGAAATTCCTAGTCTTTCAAGTGCTCATCAGGTTCTAACCAACAGAGTTCCACCTACTTCTAAACCCCCATCTCTGGCCCATCCCCATAGCTCTCCATGAACTTGACACCTTAACTTCCATCAGTCCATGAATGTGCAAGGTCCTCAGCTACTTCGATCTCACACATACTCACCTCTCCACCCACCAGACTCTTACCTCAGCTTCTGATGAAGGGGCTAAACCAGATCATATTATCAAGCTTTTACCAATTCAATTCAATCATGGTGGACTTAGGTTAAATAATGAGCAAGTACTGAAGGGCTCTGTACAGAGTTAGGTCCCATATGTCCAATCTTTCTTTCAGTAGCTACATTGCCTTTGCATCCTTCCTTGCTAAGTTTTCAGACATTCTAAATAGCATTTTCTTCTCATTTCAATATGATCTTTATGAAACCAGATACGTAGTTACCGGTTGTTAAAAAATACTTACGGAGAGTCTTGCCTGTTTCACAGTAATCAAACAAACATATGCTCAAAGAATATCATTTTCCTCTTCCTCACACAAGTCGGCCAGATGATCCCATCTGTACTAAGGCAGCAGACGAGCCTTCGGCAAATTCATTCTTTCAAGACCAGCTGCCAAAGCTAATTTCCTCTGTCCTCCGTCTGCTGGAAAGTGGCACTGACTTTGTAGATGTTGTTTACATTATAGACTCTCAGCTATCTATTCTTTTTCCTTTACTATGGCAAAACCTGCATGATTTCTAATTACTTTCTGAAGAAAACTCTCCAGTGAAAAATGAATCAAGTTGTTTGAGATGATATGTCGAGCTAGGGTGCTTTGGGTTTCACAGTCAGTACCTTCATAAAAGTGTAAATGATATACTCTTTCTCCCACTCCCCCAAAGAGGCTAGAATAATAGCCTCCCTAGTAGACCTGGCCTGGATTCCTAATGAAGGCGTAAAGCCTCCTTTTTCTTCTTTGGGAAACATACTGAATCTTTGAAGTAGCTCATAATGATCTTAATTGGCTACAAATCTTAATTATTTCTATACTTAAGTGCATTCATGATATTTTTCTCGTTGCTCTTAATGGAAGCTATTTTCCCCAATGGACTTCAGTTCCTCAAGTCTAGCTTCAAAAAAGTCAGTAAAATTGATCTTTTAGATACCATTCCTTATATGGCAGCAAATGAGATATTAAAAAGCAGTGTTAGGCTCATTATTTTTTATGTTATAATGTTTATAAGCAAACAGTTTGAAGTCTGTTTGCAGAATAAGCCATTATTTTAAGTGGTCCCCAAATTTGCAAAAATGTCAGTCTGCCCTCAGCTCCTAGCTTTGCTACATTTACTAACTTTCTGAAATAAGCTTTGTATCATTTATTTATAAAGAAAGCCAAGTACATGTGCAAATATCACCCTCGAATTATAGAAAATGGTTTCAAAAGGTTAAACAATTCACCATGAGTGTCAGCAAATACAGCTGCCAGATGAGAAAAGAATATCTCAACAAAAGAAGGGGTATTGAATTATGTGATCCCAGGAGGCTCTTACAATAAAAGATTTGAGATGATTATTTATAATTAACCTCAACTAACCAGAATCTAAGGCCTTTAAATAATTGCAGGCTCATACCAACTCCACCATCTTTAGGAAGAAAATATTTTTCAATAACAACTGTTGACATAAAAATGGTTTTTTAACTGCTCTCAGCCATAAATTTCAATTAAATAGAATTACTTTTCTAGTAAATTACACTTCCCACTCATAGCAATGATGAATTCCTTTCAAATGAGTAACTGTGTGATGGTTAATTTTACGTGTCAACTCAACTGGGCTAAGGGATGCCCAGAGGTAAAACATTTCTGAGTGTGTCAGTGAGGGTGTTTCCAGAAGAGATTTGCATTCCAATCGGTACACTGAGATAAGAATATCCACCCTCGCCAATGTGGACAGGCATCATGCAATCCACTGATGGCCTAAATAGAATAAAAAGGTGAAAGAAAGGGAAATTTGCACTCTCTGATTAAGTTGGGACATCCACCTTCTCCCATTCTCAGACTTGGGCAGGAACGACAGCAGCAGCTTTGCTGGGCCTCTAGCTTGCAGAGGGCAGATTGTGGGACTTCTTGACTTCCACAACCACAAAGCCAATCCCTCCTCAACACATCTCTCTCTGTATATTTATATATATCCTATTGATTCTGTTTCTCTGGAGAACTCTAACAAAAACTACAACAATAAAAGTGTATTCATGATGACTGTCTTTCTAGAAAAATCTAGAAGACAGGTTTATCAGTTAGGTGCAAGTGACAAAAATCCCAATTCATAGTGTTAAGCAACAATAATAATTTATTGGTTCACGTGTTTAGCAAGTCCGTAAGCAAATATGCTGCTTCATCTGCAGCAGCTGAAATGATGTCCGGAGCCATGAGGCCCAGAATTAGCCGACCTCTGTTGCTTGATCTCCGCAAAGCGGAGACAAGACGGCACATTTCCGGGTTCTTTATTACAAACCCTTCCCGCGCGCGCCTAAACTGTTCCCGCACGCGCCCAAAGCTTTTCCCGCGCGTGCCTAAGTTTTTCCCGCACGCGCCAACCTTTCCCGCGCGCGCGCATACATTTTCCCGCCCAGGAAGATATGCAGCCTAGGGCACAGGCGCGATCCCACGCCCAGGAAAAGTACAAACCCACGGCGCATGCGCGATTGTAATTTGAGTAAGCCCAGCCTCCCGTCACCACCCTGGCCCAACCTCTTCCTCTGCCAGCCTATATAAGGCATGACCCTGCATTCAATAAACGAGACTTGATCAGGCTATTTGCCTTGTCTCCATTTCTCGTGTTTTCTTGTCTCCTCCATTCCCACTCCCCCTTCCAGGGTCTGTTTGACTGTCCTGCAGGTCGGGACACCTGGCGCCCGAACAGGGACCTGGACACGGGGGAAAAAGTGAGGAAGAAGGCACTAAAGTCGGCTGAAAGTGAAAGTGGAAGAAATTCCTCTGGACGTCACGGGAGCCTGCCGCGTTGGAACCAGAGGTGAGTAATAGTGTCTGATTATGGGACAAGAATTAAGCCAGCCTCAAATTTATGTAAGGCAATTAAAAGAGGCTTTAAAAACACGAGGAGTAAAGGTTAAAAGTAATGATTTGTTTAAGTTTTTTGATTTTGTAAAAGAAACCTGCCCTTGGTTTCCACAAGAGGGGACCATTGACGTAAAGAGATGGCGTAGGGTGGGAGATTGTTTTCAAGATTATTATAGTACTTTTGGACCAGAAAAGGTTCCGGTGACAGCTTTTTCTTATTGGAATCTAATCAGAGATATAATAGATAAAAAGGAAAAAGAAAAAGATGCTGAGGTAATGGCGGTGGTTACTCAGACTGAGGAAATATTAAGAGGCAGTTCCCAAACCGACCTCGAAAAATCCATACCTAATAAAGAAATAGACCTTATATCACTACAAAGCGATGAGGAAGAGGCTGGGGTCCCCTCTTTTACAAATATAGGAACATCAAATAAGGAAAAGGCCAAAAAATACCCAGTTTTACCTACAACTAATGAAAACAAAAGTAAAAATAACCTTAACCCTTCAGAAGTAGACTGGGATAATTTAGAGGAAGAGGCAGCAAAATATCATGATTCTGACTGGCCACGAACTCTTACTTATCCCCCTCCCTATAATAAGGCTTCTGCCCCCGCAGTTATGGCAGTAATAGACCCAAAAGAGGAGCTTAGAGAAAAAATTGCACAACTTGAAGAGCAAACAAAGCTCGAAGAACTACATCAGTCTTTAATCACTAGATTGCAGAAATTAAGGACAGGAAGTGAGAGCGTTCAATACCCTAAAGGAATAGAGAAACACTCTCACCCTCAGAGACCTGGACAGCATGTCCCAAAAGGAAGGTCGCTTGGTAGTAGGGATAGGGAGGATTCCTCTCCTCGAGATGTTTTTCCAGTAACAGAAACTACAGATGCACAGGGCCGAGCCTGGAGGCACCACAATGGGTTTGAATTTACTGTAATAAAAGAACTAAAAACTGCTGTCTCGCAATACGGAGCTACTGCCCCGTACACCCTGGCCATAGTCGAATCTGTGGCCGAAAATTGGCTCACTCCCATAGATTGGAATACCTTAGTTAGAGCAATTCTTTCCGGAGGCGACCATCTGATTTGGAAGTCAGAATTTTATGAGAATTGTAGAGATACAGCCAAGAGAAACCAACAAGCCGGAAATGGTTGGGATTTTGATATGCTAACTGGCTCGGGTAATTACACAGAAACCGATGCTCAGATGCAGTACAATCCTGGACTGTTTTCTCAAATCCAAGCAGCGGCTACCAAAGCCTGGAGAAAACTTCCTGTTAAAGGGGATCCAGGAGCCTCGCTCACGGGGGTCAAACAAGGACCTGATGAACCTTTTGCAGACTTTGTACATAGACTTTTAACCACAGCCAGCAGAATATTTGGAAATGCCGAGGCAGGGGTGGATTATGTAAAACAGCTAGCTTACGAAAACGCTAACCCAGCTTGTCAGGCAGCAATCAGACCTTATAGAAAGAAAACAGACTTGACAGGTTACATCCGCCTCTGTTCAGACATAGGGCCCTCATATCAACAGGGTTTGGCTATGGCTGCTGCCTTTAGTGGACAAACCATAAAAGACTTCCTCGCCAGTAAAAATAAGAATAGCAAGGGGTGCTTCAAGTGTGGAAAAATGCGACACTTCGCTAGGGATTGTAAGGGAGAGCTAGCTAAGACCTTAGAGGTAAAAGCTCCAGGCCTCTGCCCTAGGTGTAAAAGAGGAAAACATTGGTCCAACGAATGTAAATCTAAAATTGACAATCAAGGAAATCCCCTAACACCTCAGCAGGGAAACGGATTGAGGGGCCGGCCCCAGGCCCCAAAACAAGCTTATGGGGCGGTCAGTTTTGTACCAACCAACAACAATCCGTTTCACAGCTTAGTAGAGCAACCCCAGGAAGCGCAGGATTGGACCTCTGTTCCACCTCCCAGACAGTATTAACCCCTGAAATGGGACCCCAAGCCCTAAGTACAGGTATATATGGACCCCTACCCTCAAACATGTTTGGATTAATCCTAGGGAGAAGCAGCGTCACCATGAGAGGCCTACAGGTCTTTCCAGAAATAGTTGATAGTGATTATATAGGAGAAATCAAAATCATGGCCAAGGCTATTGACAACATCATTATCATTCCTCAAGGGGATAGAATAGCACACTTACTCCTGTTACCATTGCTAAAAACAGCTAATAAAGTCCAATCGCCCCTAAGGGGAAAGGGAGGATTCGGATCCTCAGACATCTACTGGGTACAGCCCATTACTAATCAAAAACCCTCTCTCACCTTGTGGCTAGACGGAAAGTTATTTACAGGACTGATAGACACAGGGGCCGATGTAACAATTATTAAACAACAAGATTGGCCCTCCAGTTGGCCCACTTCAGAGACCTTAACAAATTTACGAGGAATTGGGCAAAGTAAGAACCCTAGACAAAGTTCCAAATATCTCACCTGGAGAGATCAAGAAAGTAATTCCGGTCTCATTAAGCCATTTGTTATCCCTGATTTGCCTGTTAACCTTTGGGGAAGAGATCTTCTCTCCCAAATGAGGGTCATGATGTGTAGCCCAAATGATATAGTCACTGCACAAATGTTGGCTCAGGGCTACCACCCTGGAAAAGGGTTAGGAAAAAGAGAAGATGGCATTTTACAGCCAATCCCAGTCATAGGAAAATTGGATAAAAGGGGGCTTGGAAATTTTTAACTATGGCCATTGACATGCCTGCACCCCAAAAATGTGCTGATCCAATCACTTGGAAGTCAGATGAACCCGTTTGGGTTGATCAATGGCCATTAACCAATGAGAAGCTTGCCACTGCCCAACAGTTAGTGCGGGAACAATTAGAGGCAGGACACATTACAGAAAGCAACTCTCCTTGGAACACCCCCATATTCGTCATAAAGAAGAAATCTGGAAAGTGGAGACTCTTACAAGATCTAAGAGCAGTAAATGCTACTATGGTCCTTATGGGCGCCTTACAGCCAGGGCTACCCTCTCCAGTAGCAATCCCTCAAGGATATTTTAAAATTATCATAGACCTTAAAGATTGCTTTTTTACAATTCCCCTTCATCCTACTGACCAAAAACGATTTGCCTTTAGCTTACTTACCATCTATAAATTTCAAAGAACCAATGAAATGATACCAATGGAAAGTGTTACCTCAAGGTATGGCCAACAGTCCCACCTTGTGTCAAAAATATGTGGCCACAGCCATACACTCAGTTAGAGAGACATGGAAACAAATGTATATTATACACTATATGGATGACATTCTTATAGCAGGACAAGTAGGAGAACAAGTCTTACAGTGTTTTGCTCAACTCAAGCAAGAACTAACCACAGCGGGTTACAAATAGCTCCAGAAAAAATACAACTACAAGACCCTTATACATATTTAGGTTTTCAAATAAATGGACCTAAAATTACAAATCAAAAAGTCGTTATCCGTAAAGATCTGTTACAAATCCTCAATGATTTCCAAAAGCTCCTTGGAGACATAAATTGGCTCTGGCCATACTTAAAACTCACCACAGGAGACTTAAAACCTTTATTCCACACCCTGAGAGGTGACCCCAACCCTAAGTCCCTTAGGTCGTTATCAAAAGAAGCTCTTTTATCACTTAATAGAGTAGAGGCGGCCATTGCTGAGCAATTTGTTACTAACATAGACTATTCACAGTCATTAATCTTTTTAATCTTTAATACAACACTGGCACCTACTGGTTTATTCTGGCAAAATAACCCTATTATGTGGGTCCACTTGCCTTCATCACCCAAAAAGGTATTACTCCCCTATTATGATGCCATAGCAGATTTAATTATTCTAGGGGGAGACAATAGCAAAAAATATTTTGGAATTGAACCCTCTACGATCATACAACCTTATTCTAAGCCACAAATCCATTGGCTAATGCAAAACTCTGAAACGTGGCCAATTGCTTGTGCCTCTTATGCCGGCAACTTAGATAACCATTACCCACCAAACAGGCTTATTCAATTTTGTAAGCTACATGCTTTTGTCTTCCCTCATGTCATCAGTAAAACACCTTTAGACAATGCCTTATTAGTATTCACTGATGGGTCATCCACAGGAACTGCTGCATATACCTTTGCTGACACCATTGTTAAATTCAAAACCAGCCATACTTCGGCTCAGCTAGTAGAATTGCAGGCCCTAATCGCAGTGCTGTCAGCCTTCCCTAATCAGGCTCTTAATATTTATACCGACAGTGCATACTTAGTTCACTCAATACCTCTACTTGAGACAGTAGCACAAATTAAGCATGTGTCACATATAGCCGAGTTATTTTTACAATGCCAACAATTAATACATAATAGAACAACACCCTTCTTTCTTGGACACATTAGAGCTCATTCAGGATTACCAGGACCTCTATCCCAGGGCAACCAACTGGCTGATATGGCAACCAAGACGGTAGCCATAGCTACAAATACAAACCTAGCCCAACCACAGGCTACTCATGCCTTACACCATCTTAATGCTCAAACTTTGAGACTGATGTTTAAAATAACTAGAGAACAAGCAAGACAAATAGTTAAACAATGTCAGGCCTGTATAACATACCTGCCAGTCCCTCACTTAGGAATTAACCCAAGAGGACTAGTTCCCAACATGATCTGGCAAATGGATGTCACTCATTATTCAGAATTCGGTAACTTAAAATACGTCCATGTATGTATAGATACATTTAGTGGATTTATACTAGCCACCTTACAAACAGGAGAAGCTACCAAACATGTTATAGCTCATTTACTACACTGTTTTTCCATAGTTGGAAAGCCTAAACAACTAAAAACAGACAATGGTCCTGGCTATACATCCAAAGCCTTTCAAGACTTCTGTCTTAAATTACAAATAAAACACATTACTGGAATTCCATATAACCCTCAAGGACAAGGAATAGTTGAAAGAGCACACCTATCCTTAAAAACCACCATTGACAAAATAAAAAAGGGAGAATGGTACCCTACTAAGGGCACCCCTAGAAATATCCTTAATCACACACTTTTTATTTTAAATTTTTTAAATTTGGATAACCTGAACAGATCAGCAGCCAATCGATTTTGGCATTCCGAGTCCAAAAAACAATTTGCCATGGTTAAATGGAAAGACCCCTTAGACAACACATGGCATGGTCCAGACCCAGTGTTAATCTGGGGAAGAGGCTCAGTTTGTGTTTTTTCTCAAACTCATGATGCAGCCAGATGGCTACCAGAGTGACTGGTAAGACAGGTACCTAACAATAACCAATCCAGGAAGTAATTTTCTCCCTGAGAGTACTCTTTTCCTCTATTGCAGAGATGAACTTCAACTACAAGCCCCTCTGGACCATGGTGCTGATTTGCCAAGCACTCCAGGTATATGCCAGCTTTGGTAATCCCCATGAGGCCCGTAAATATATACGACAACGATACGGTAAGCCCTGTGATTGTTTGGGGGGATATGTGACCTCCCTTCCAAATACGTACATCTCAGCTGTGTCCTGCTCCGCTTACACAGCATCCCTGTCTAGTGACTCTCTTAAGTGGAGGTGTGTGTCAACCCCAAGAATATTTAGCGGAGGGGATACCACAACCTGCCCTTGTGACACATTTGAGACTGCTATGCATAGTTCCTGCTACACTACTTATTTAGAATGTACCTCTGGTGGTAAAACATACTATACTGCTATCTTAACAAGATCTAGAACCCCCACTATAGGGGCCAGTAGTGTCCCTACAGTTGTAGGAAATACCAATAACCTTATATCAGCTGGCTGTACTGGCATTGTAGGACAGCCTGTCTGCTGGAATATTCACCCCCCTCTTCATATCTCCGACGGAGGAGGACCACAAGACAAGGTCTGAGAAATTAGGGTATACAAAAACCTTGAAGAGTTGCAAAGGTCCCTGTACCCAGAAATTCACTACCACCCCTTGGCCTTGCCCAAAGCCTGAGGGAAAGAGAAAGTTGATGCCCAGACCTTTGCCCTCCTCACGGCTACTCATAACCTGCTTAACAATTCCAACTCTAGTCTGGCTAATGACTGCTGGCTGTGTCTGCAATCAGGAGATCCCGTTCCTCTTGCCATACCCAGCAATGACTTAAATTATACATCCAATACCCCTTGCACCATAATTCCTCCCCTTAAAGTACAGCCTTTAGAATTTCCTAGTTCCTCTTGCATCTACTCCCCTCCCCTTAATAACACTTATGACCTTGATGTAGGATTCAATCAATTCAATAATTGTTCCACCATAGTAAATGTTTCCCAACCGTTGTGTGCCCCAAACAGTTCAGTTTTTATATGTGGCAATAATAGGGCTTTTACCTATTTACCTACTAACTGGACAGGACGCTGTGTCTTAGCCACACTTTTGCCAGACATAGACATTATCCCTGGAGAGGAACCTGTACCTATCCCAGCTATAGATCACTTTTTAGGAAGAAACAAAAGGGCAATACAATTTATCCCCTTACTTGCAGGATTAGGCATAACTACTGCCGTAGCAACTGGGGCTACAGGCCTAGGAGTTTCTGTTACTCAATACACCAAATTGTCTCGCCAATTGATCTCAGATATGCAGGCCATCTCAAGTACTATACAAGATTTACAAGATCGGGTAGATTCTCCGGCAGAAGTAGTGCTCCAAAATAGAAGAGGCCTAGATTTACTAACTGCAGAACAGGGAGGCATCTGCTTGGCTTTACAGGAGAAGTGCTGTTTCTATGCCAACAAATCTGGGATCGTCAGGGATAAAATCAGGCATCTACAAGAAGACCTAGAAAAACGATGAAAAGAAATAACCGATAACCCGTTTTGGACTGGGTTCCATGGACTCCTTCCCTATCTTATGCCATTCCTGGGCCCCCTGCTTTGCCTATTGCTTTTACTCTCTGTAGGACCTTTGGTTTTCAATAAGCTCATGACATTCATTCAGCAACAAGTCGAGGCTATCCAAGCAAAGCCTATACAGGTCCATTATCATCGCCTAGAACAAGAAGATCGCGGTGGTTCATACTCACACCCATTATGACCACCTTCCCTATGTGCTGAACTGGACAGCCAATGACGGGTAAGAGAGTGTCGTCTCTCACTAACCTAAGACAGGAGGGCCGTCATAAGCTACTGCCTAATCCCATGACAGGTACCGGTGATGAGATGCATTACTCCAACCTAAGACAGGCGCAGTTCCCAAGGGACAATCTTCTAGCCATAATTATATATAAAAAAGGGGGACCTGTCCGGAGCCATGAGGCCTGGAATTAGCCGACCTCTGTTGCTTGATCTCCGCAAAGCGGAGACAAGACGGCACATTTCCGGGTTCTTTATTACAAACCCTTCCCGCGCGCGCCTAAACTGTTCCCGCGCGCGCCCAAAGCTTTTCCCGCGCGCGCCTAAGTTTTTCCCGCGCGCGCCTAAACTGTTCCTGCACGCGCCAACCTTTCCCGCGCGTGCGCAAACATTTTCCTGCCAGGAAGATATGCAGCCTACGGCACAGGCGCGATCCCAAGCCCGGGAAAAGTACAAACCCACGGCGCATGCGCGATTGTAATTTGAGTAAGCCCAGCCTCCCGTCACCGCCCTGGCCCAACCTCTTCCTCTGCCAGCCTATATAAGGTATGACCCTGCATTCAATAAACGAGACTTGATCAGGCTATTTGTCTTGTCTCCATTTCTCGTGTTTTCTTGTCTCCTCCATTCCCACTCCCCCTTCCAGGGTCTGTTCGACTGTCCTGCAGGTCGGGACAAAATGATATCACCAATGGCCCTGGACTCACCATCCTATGTCAGGTCTATCCTCAGGCTGCTTAAGTGCTCCTCTGGCAGCCCTGGGGATCCCTCCAGTAGCTGGGAATGACTGCAGAAGCTTGGCTTCTCACACCTCACACCTCACCTTCCAAAACAAGTGAGTTTCTTCTGATGGCTGTCCCAGAAGATGAGAAAGTTGTTCTTTCCCTTAAGCCAATATCTCATCATGTCTCTATGATTCTGACTGGATCATGTGCTCATCTCTGAGTCAATCCCTGTGACCAGAGAGACTGGATATCTAGTAGGCTTAAGCCAATCTCAGACCAGCCTTGGAATTAATTGGACTAAGACATCAGGGCTTTTGGGAGAAAATAAAACAGGAGTTGATACTAGAAAGACAACAAACAAATGTCTACTATAACAACAAACAAGGAAATTTCAAATTTCAAAAAACAGACAGGGCACTGAAGTCAGAATAAAGACAGGAGTGAGAGCAGAGTTAATGGCATTGGCTACTCTAGTTTTACAACTGATTGAGCCACGAAGACACTTTTTGCCACATTTTCCCAAGCACTCCAGCTGGGTTAAAAGTCCCTGGATGCTTGAAGATTGAGTGGTTCTGAGTCCACATAGAAATAGCTAAAAATAAACCAAACTTCAAAAACTCTGGAAAATAACCACATTCACTTGAGAGGTCTCTGGAAGCAGACAGGTCTGAGATTGCCTCTAAACTGCACAACTTATTAGCTATGTGGCTTTTAGAACCTTACTTACTCTTCTAAATACAGTTTTTTCATCTGTATAGTAAAAATAATAGGACTGCAAATAATACTTAATTCATACTGGTGTGAGAATGAAAATAAGAGCTTGTAATCAAAGCATCTAGTAAGGGACTCAGTGCATGGCATGACTGGGTATAGGATTCCCACCACTGAGGTTTTCTAAGGAGTGATGGAACCATTTCTCTCCTTCCCAACACCACGAGGCCACATCAGTGTCTCTGGGGCCATTGGACGAAACTAGCACATTGCCAAGAGGTCTGTTTTCTTGTTATTTGGTCAGAAACCATTTTCTGATTGTTGCTTTCTTTATAGATTCTTGGATGGCAAATATCTCATTCACAGACACATGCCTAGGATTATTCCTTTGTCTAAAATAGATCTTTTTACACAAAAAACAATTTTTATAATGATAAAGAGAAAGTTGAGGAAAAGAAGGAGATGGAGTAGACAATTCTTATCACCTTCTTAGTTGAGAAAGTAACCAAACCACCCACTTCCATAAGATAATCATGCAGTTTTGAAAAATTAGTTCCACTTCCTGGTTCTTCCATCACTCCTAGTAAAAACCTCACTTTATCAATTTTCTTTTCAAAGAAAGGTAAACATCCTCTTTCTTCCCAGGCCTTTATTTAACTATCATCACATAGCAATTAAGAGGATCAAAGCACAGCAGTAATTCGCAAAGTGCCTTGAGATTTTGATGGGAAGTATTATGCACAGACTAGAAAACAGGAAGAATAAGAGAAAATGCAAAACCAGCCAAGGCTATATATGGTGGTGGCCTTCGCACAATGTCACGAGTTGCACTGAGTGTAAGTGGTGAGTGTTTCCAACACGGCATTTCCTTGGCTCCCTGCTGCTACCAGGGATTATTCTAAGTGAACATTCCTGTTGGATGACCAGCGAAATGTATTTGACACTTCAGTGTCTCACAAAGTTGCAAAGGAGGTAACAATATTACCAATCAAACTAATCAGTGCTGATGGCTAAGAGTGAGAGGGGAAGGACTTTGTTCAGCATTCTTCTCCCCAACCAAGTGTGTCCTGCTTTTTCCAGGGGACAAGTGTCTAATTGGACTGTGACTGTTTGGACCTTAATTAGAAGTCTAGTACAAACATTTTTAAAACAATTGGAAGAGGAAGGTCATTAAACTGTCAATACTCCTCAAGCTTTGCTACAATACAATTGACTTCTTGCTTAGGGAATAGATTGAACAGCAATTTGTAATCCATTAAGAGTAGGTATGATGTATTTCTGGTACAGGCACTCACTACTCTGCTGCAGATTATTTTGGATGTATTGCTTTTTTAGGTACCCCTGACATATTCCAATATGATCTCTAGGAAAAAAATAATGTCTTATATATTGTTTATTTTCCCTTCTGTAATGCATACATTTTTATCTCAAAGACACAAACTCAATTAAACAACATTTCGTGAGAGAATTACTAAAATAGATTCATTATTATCTGCCCAGTACTTAAACTAACAGTTATGACTATGAATAAGTAGTATGTACTGGCCTGTGGTCCAGAAAAGCCACATTCAGAAACAGAAGTTTAGACTGGGCATGGTGGCTCACATCTGTAATCCCAGCACTTTGGAAGGCTGAGGCAGGAGGATCGCTTGAGGCCAGGAGTTCAAGATCAACCTGGCCGACCTGGCAAAACCCCATCTCTACTAAAAATACAAAAATTAGCTGGGCATGGTGGTGTGTGCCTGTAATCCCAGCTACTCAGGAGGCTGAGGCAGGAGAATTTCTTGAACCTGGGAGATGGGAATTGTGAGATCATGCCACTGTACTCCAGCCTGGGTGACAGAGTGAGACTCTATCTCAAAAAAAAAAAAAAAAAAAAACAAAAACAAACAAACAAAAAAACCAGAAGTTTATTGTGTTCTGATTACAAGAACCTCTAATTTCATTTGATGTAAGTAAAAAACACCCATAACTTAAAAGATAGCTAAGTCAAGCTCTTTTTTCCTCTTGCTATCTGAACTATGTGTTCACTTTAATTGTTGAAACCTACATGATATGTACTGTTCCACATTATAAATGTCAAAATATAAAAAGATCGTAGGTGAAGGTGTTGAAAACCAATGTTGAAATATTTTTTGAAACCATAGTATTTTTTCTATGAATATATCTTTCAAGGAATTAGATGTAAGGGTAAAAAAAGACCAAGCTGACAAATTCTGCCCTATTCTCAGTATTTGATGGTGAAGTTTTTGTTTTTTGTTTTGTTTTGTTTTTTTTGAGACAGAGTCTTGCTCTGTTGCCCAGGCTTGAGTGCAGTGGTGTGATTCAGCTCATGGCAATCTCTGTCTCCGAGGCTCAAGAGATTCTCCTGCCTCAGCCTCCTGAGTAGCTAGGATTACAGGCATCTGCCACTGCACCCAGCCAATTTGTGTATTTTTAGTAGAGATGGGGTTTCACCATGTTGGCCAGGTTGGTCTCGAGCTCCTGACCTCAAATGATCCACCCACCTCAGCCTCCCAAAGTGTTGGGAATACAGGCATGAGTCATCATGCCTGGCCTTCATGGTAAAGATGTTTATTCACAACATCCTTGAAGAGTATACATCAAAAACAATATAGAACTTCAATATTTTGATGCCAAATGTTGTCTAGAAAGATGCAGGAACATGTTTTTCAAATTATTAAAATTCTATAAAGATATCAATAATCAGACATTTTCCTGGTTCAGAAACAGGTTTTTCATAGTAAAAAGTAAAACCACTAAAATGTGGCTAAATATAGAAGTCAGATTACAAGTGTTTTTGCTTACAACAAAAATATTGTAAAATGATTAAATGTATATTTTAAACTTTAAAAACTCCATAGCCGTGTTGGAAACAGGAAGCCATCATCAATGAATCCAAAATTGCAAAGCCTTCTTGGAGAATAGACAGCAGCTGGGAATTGAATATAAGCATGAAAAAAACATACACAGTCAAAAGCATGCACAGACGAAAACTAACACAATCAACCAAGCACAATTGACATTTGAGGAAAATCAAAAGCTTCAAGGAGTAGCCCAAATTAACAAGTGAAAAAAGCAACCTTGGAAGAAGAGAAATAACCCAGAATTTAGAAAAAAAAACAAATTAAACAACTTCTAACTAGTGTACTGCGAGTGACTCAAGAGAATATTATATCACAAAAATATTATTCTGTGAAAATAGAGCTATCCCAGAAGCAGAAAAGTGCTCTTAATCCTTCAAAAATAACCATCAAAATTAAAATGTCAATGGACATGTTGAATAATAGAATGAACATGGCTGAAAATCAAATAAGTGGTAAAGTGAATCTCCTAAAATACAGAATGAGAAGGCAGAGACTTTTTTTAAGTGACAGGAGAGTCAAAAGCATGAGGACCAATGTATGTGGCATTAAGTACATCTGAAAGGGATGGGAGAAGGAATGGAAGAGAAAATTAAAAGTTCATTTTCACAATGTGAAAACCAAGAAAATTAATTTTGTAAAAGCATATACACACACACCCACACACACACATTAACAACACTCACGTTGACACAACCTGGAAAAAGACTTCAATGTAAATGCAAATTCTAAATACTTGTCTCATAAGATGAAAATTAGACTGACAGCAAATTTCTAGTATCTATTCGCTATTGAATACCAGAGTAATATACAAAGAGTATGTATAGAAAGAGTACTATATATACCCTACTGAATACCAAGTATCTAATGGACAACCTCCCAGAATGCAAGCTTTTATGCTTGGTGATCAGCCCAAGACAGACAGGGATTATTGTCTGATTTGTTCACTGCTGTGATTCCAGCACCTTAAACAGCTCTTCATTTATTAAATGCTCATTTAGGATTTGTTGAATGACTAAAAGTTAGAAGAAAGAAACAATTTTCAAAATAGAATGCTATTATGCTCAGCCAATAAAGCATTTAAATATGAAATTTTTGGAGCATGCAAGACTTTAAATGTTATCACTCATAAATTAATATCATCCTCCAGAAGAAGAGTTCAAGTAAGAACTACAAAGGAAGAAAAAGGTTGGGGGAACAAGGAGGAGGGGATAGAAAAGGAAGAGGAAGAAGTCAAGGAAGAGGAAGGCATGAAATACAAGAAAGAAGGATGAGTAAACACAACAGTAAAACATAATCTTTCTTTTTCTTCTTTTTCTTTTCTTTCTTTGAGATGGAGTTCCACTCTTGTTACCCAGGCTGGAGTGCAGTGGCACAATCTCAGCTCACTGCAACCTCCACCTCCCAGATTCAAGCAATTTTCCTGCATCAGCCTCCTGAGTAGCTGGGATTATGGGCGCCTGCCGCCAAACCCAGCTAATTTTTATATTTTTAGTAGAGACAAGGTTTTACCATGTTGGTCAGGCTGGTCTCGAACTCCTGACCTCAGGTGATCCACCCACCTTGGCCTCCCAATGCTGGTATTACAGGCATGAGCCACCACACTCAGCCTCTAAAATGTGATTTTAAAAGGGATCATACCCATAAAGAAAGGAATATCCTATCAAGAGAAGAGAATTAGAAAACACCTGATGACACGAAACTGGGAGGAACTTAGAAGGAAATCAACAAATCTACAACCATAATCACTGGTGGTTAGGAGAATTTTATTACTTTGCCAGAAATTCATCAATTAGGAATTAGTTGAAGTTTGGTTCTTCTAATGTCAATAGAAAAATGAAGTTGAGTTGTTGGTGCCAAGGGAGCAAGCTATCCAGAACACATTGCAATATAGCTAGTGCAGAACATCCAGGTGAAGAGGAGAATTCAATTTATTTTTTAATGCTCTTGTACATTTTATGTAAGTTCACATAAATGTTTGGAATGACTTGCACCAACCTGTGAACCTCTGAGGTACAACATGGCATTGCCAAGAGCAGGAGAGGAATATGATAAAGAGAAATTTATTTCTCACACACTGTATATTTCTGTGCTGTTTGACATATTTACAAGCAGATGGTTTTATTCTATTACCTGTGTAAAACAAAATGAATAGATGTTTTTAAATGTCACACATACACATAAGAAAAGAGAATTAACAGGCTCAGACCCAAAATCTTAGGTGGTAGTGGGCTACAGGACAGTAAAATAAATAGTAAAATTAAAAGTTTACTTTTTAAAAAATTTTAGAGACAGGGTCTCTTTATCACCCTGGCTGGAATACAGTGGTGTGATCATGGCTCATGGTAGCCTCAAACTCCTGGCCTCAAGCAACACTCCCACCTCAGCCTCCTGAGTAGCTGGGACTACAGGTGCATGCCACCACACCTGGATAATTTTAGTTTTCTAGAGATAAGGTCTCACTATGTTGCCCAGGCTTGTCTTGAACTCCTGGCCCCAAGCAATCCTCTGACCTTGGCCTCCCAAAGTGCTGGGATTACAAGCATGAGCCACCATGCCCTGCCTACAGCTTACATTTTCAATTGTTTTCTCATCCGTTATTTTAAAACATAAATTTCAGGTAGATAAGTTAAAAATATGGATGTTTTAATATAAAAATAATTACAGACACTTTGGAAAATTGAATTAGGAGAAAACCACTTACACTTACTGACTAGGATAATCACCATTAGCAATTTGAAAGTATTTTCTTTTTTTCTTTTTTTTTTATTATACTTTAAGTTCTAGGGTACATGTGCATAACGTGCAGGTTTGTTACATATGTATATTTGTGCCATGTTGGTGTGCTGCACCCATCAACTCGTCAGCACCCATCAATTCATCATTTATATCATGTATAACTCCCCAATGCAATCCCTCCCCCCTCCCCCTTCCCCATGATAGGCCCCGGTGTGTGATGTTCCCCTTCCCGAGTCCAAGTGATGTCATTGTTCAGTTCCCACCTCTGAGTGAGAACATGCGGTGTTTGGTTTTCTCTTCTTGTGATAGTTTGCTAAGAATGATGGTTTCCAGCTGCATCCATGTCCCTACAAAGGACGCAAACTCATCCTTTTTTATGGCTGCATAGTATTCCATGGTGTATATGTGCCACATTTTCTTAATCCAGTCTGTCACAGATGGACATTTGGGTTGATTCCAAGTCTTTGCTATTGTGAATAGTGCTCCAATAAACATACGTGTGCATGTGTCTTTGTAGTAGAATAATTTATAATCCTTTGGGTATATACCCAGTAGTGGGATGGCTGGGTCATATGGTACATCTAGTTCTAGATCCTTGAGGAATTGCCATACTGTTTTCCATAATGGTTGAACTAGTTTACAATCCCACCAACAGTGTAAAAGTGTTCCTATTTCTCCACATCCTCTCCAGCACCTGTTGTTTCCTGATTTTTTAATGATTGTCATTCTAACTGGTGTGAGATGGTATCTCATTGTGGTTTTGATTTGCATTTCTCTGATGGCGAGTGACGATGAGCATTTTTTCATGTGTCTGTTGGCTGTATGAATCCCAACAATAGTTTATATTGCTTGAGTAACACTTTAACAACATTTTATAATATTTTTGTCACTTCACATAGCATCTTTATAAATATCATGTTTAATAATCTAATTATACTCCATCATAAGGGTATACCATAGGTGCTTAATTATTCCCCTACTGTTGAATATTTTGATAGTTTCCTATTTTACTTTAGGTGGGTTAAAAATCTTCCTGTATATAAATTTTCCCACATTTTGGATTATTACCTGTTAATCAATAATAGAATTCTAAGCCCCATAATCATCTGAATGGGCCCCTTCTCTCAGCAAAGGCATTCCGAAGTTAACCTAAGAAACTAGTTCAGGCCATGATGGGAATGGGGAGCCAGACACGCCTCATGCTACCCTCCTCCCCTTTGGAATTACTGACAGAACAGACTCTTTTAAGTCTGACAAGAAACATTTACAAACTATTTTCTCTGAAGCCTGCTACCTGAAAGCTTCAACTACATGATAAAACCTTGGTCTCCACAACCCATGTTGTAACTCAGACATTCCTTTTTATTGATAATAACTCTTTCAATAAATTGCCAGTAAGAAAACTTTTAAATCTACCTGTGACCTGGAAGCCCCCGCTTCCAGTTGTCCTGCCTTTCTGGACTGAACCAATGTACATCTTACGTGTACTGATTGATGTCTTATGTCAGCCTAAAATGTACAAAACCAAGCTGTACCCCAACCACCCTGGGCATAGGTCATCAGGACCTCCTTGGGCATGTCCTTAACCTTGGCAAAATAAACATTCTAAATTGATTGAGACCTGTCTCCGATACTTTTTGTTTACATACCTAAGGATAAATTCCCAGAGGGAAAATTGGAGTGACAATGGGCTTGAATATTTTAGTGACTTTTCATAGTATAAATTGCAAAACTGCTTTCCTAAAGAGTTGTATCACTTTATTAAATCTCTGTGTTGCTCTGCTCCCACAGGAAACTTGAAATGCACACCTGCTCACAGCAATGTCCAAGGGATCCAAGTGTGGTTAAGATTATGCCAAGGTATTTTATGTATTGTAGCTACAATGAAGTGTATTTCTCTTAACTTCTACTGTGTTTTCTAGTCATTCCTGACATATGATAATGCACTCAATGTTTGTATATTAATCATTTTGTTTATCTCTCATATTAACTTTTCATTTCATTTTCAATTGATTGCTTTGATGTTTCTAGTCATAAAATGTTTTCAGCTAGAAAATAATTCTTTTCCTTCTAAAATGGTTACACTTATTTCAGTTCCATGTCTTATTGTAAAAGATAGAGCTTCCAAGCTAATGTTTGAAGAACAGTGATAAGAGTGACCAACTTTAGTTTTTTCCTGATTTTAATTGTAATGTCTCTACAAACTCTGCCCTGCATTTAATTTTGACCTTGTTATAGAAAGTATATTTCTGTTCCAACTGTCTCTGTCATTTTTATCAGGATTGCGTGTTGAATTTTAGAAGTTGTCTTTTCAGTGTTTATTGACATGATTATATATTTTGCTTATACTGAATCATCATTACAGTCTTCTGTTAGCCATATATATAGGAGACAGTTTTGCCTTTGTATTTTAATATGCAATGGAATCATCTTTACTGATAATTTATGTAGGTGTTTCCAGAATTTATTTATGCATCAACATTTTTGTTTTTGTAGAATAAAAGAGTAATTTCTTATCCGTTTCTACATTATGAAACAGTTTTATAACAGGAAATAATTTATCCCCTAAATACTTGAAATAATTTGCCAAGAAAATTTTCTGTGCCTAGAGACTTTTGAACAATAATTCCTTGCTAAATTGACTTCATCTATGATGAATAGTTTATTTACAGAGGTAAATAAAAAGGGAATCAAAAAATAATATGTAGAATAAATGAAACCAAATCCTGGTTCTTTAGAAAAAGATGAAAAAAGTAAACAAATTTTAGCCAGACTAAGAAAATAAGGAACAAGATGCAAACAATTAAAATTAGAAATGAAAGTAGATACATTAGTACCAACTTTACAGAAATAAAAAGGGTGGTAAGAGAACACTATGAACAATTGTATGCCAACAAATAAAATAGCCTACATGAAACAAATAAAATAGCCTAGATGACCTATTCCTAAAAAGACACAAATTACCTAAACTGACTCAAGAAGCAATAGAAAACCTGGACAATCTTAAAAGATTGAATCAGTAATAAAAGACCTCACAACAAATAAAAGACCAGAAGCAGATGGCTTCACTTAGAAATTGTACCAAACATTAAAAAAAAATTGATTTGAATCTTTTCCAAATTCTTACTTAGATAGAAGAGGAGGCAACACTTCCTAATTCATTCTATGAGGTCACTATTACCCTGATGCCAAAACTAGACAGAGACATCACAAGAAAAGAAAACTTCAGACCAATATATCTGTTGAATATGAACACAAAACACTTCAACAAAATACCAGAAAACTGAATCAAACAATATGCTATAAGGATTATATACGAGGATCATGTGGGATTTATCCTAGCAATGCAAGTGTGTTTCAACATAAGAAAATCAGTCAATGTAATACATCAAATTGATAGACCAAGTAGAAAACACATGATCATCTCAATTGATGCAGAAAAATGTTTGACAAAATCAAATACCATTTCATGATTTTAAAAAACATTCAGAAACTAGAAATAAAAGGGAAATTCCTCAATACTTTTAAGGGTCTTTATGAAAATCCACAGCTAACATTATACTCAGTGATCAGACTGACAGTTTTTCCCCGAAAGATAAGGATGCTTGCTTTTACCCCAGCTATACCGCATTATACTGTAAGTTCTAGCCAGAGTAAATAGGCAGGGAAAATAAATAAAAGACATACAAATTGGAAAAGAAGAACTAAAACTATCTCTATTTGCAGATGACATTTCTATGTATAGAAAATACTAAAGAATCCACAATAAAAACTAGAGCTAAGAACTTCAGCAAAGCCGCAGTATGCATGAACAATACTCAAAAATTAATTGTGTTTATATGCAGCAGCAATGAAAAATCCATAAGGAAACTGAGAAAACAATTACATTTACAATCACATCCAAAAGAATAGAATATCTAAAAAATAAAAATAAGGATGTGAGAGACTTATACATTGAAAACAGCAAAAATGTTGTGAGAGAAATAAAAGGTGATCTTAATAAATGGAAAACATCTCAATCCAGGGGTTGGAATAGTAATTATTGTTAAAATGGCAATGCTTTCCAAAGTGATCTACAGAATTAATGCAATTTTTATCAAAATTCCAACAGCCTTTTTTGAAGAGACAGAAAATCTGATCTTCAAATGCCTATGGAATTTCAGACAGTTCCAAATAGCCAAAGCAATACTGAAAAAAAGAACAAAGTTAGAAAACTCACACTTCCTGATTTCAAAACATATCTCTAAGCTACAGTAATAAAAACAGTGGGATTTGGGCCTAAGGAAATAGAATCGAAAGTCCATGAATAAATCCATATATCTATGGTCAACTGGTTTTTTTACAAAAATGCCCAGACCACCTACTGGAGAAAGAAGAGTCTCTTCAACAAATGGCGCTGAGTCCACTGCATATTCACACACAAAATAATGAAGCTGGACCCCTAACTCATACCATATGCAAACTTAACTCAAAATGGATCAATGACCTAAATGTAAGAGCTAAAACCATAAAGGAAATAGAGGAGTAAATCTTCATAGCTTTGGATTTGGCAGTAAATTCTTAGATATGACATCAAAAGCATTAGCAGCAAAAAAGTAAATAAATAAATTAAACTTTATTAAAATTAAAAGTTTTCATGAAAGACATTAGCAAGCAAGTAAGAAGAAAAACTACAGAATGAGTGGAAATGTTCGCAAATCAGTTATCTAATAAGGGCCTAATATCCTGAGTATATAAAGAACTCCTACAACTCAGCAAGATAAAAAGACAACCTAAATTAAAAACGAGTAAAGGACTTGAAGGCATTTACCCAAAGAAGATATACAAATGGCCAATAAGTCCATGTAAAGATGCTCAACAACATTAATCATTAGTAAAATGCAAATTAAAACCAATTGATACCACTTCACACCAACTAGGATGACTATAATTTTTTTTAAGTGGAAAATAAGAGTTAGTGAGGATGAAAAGAAATAGAAACCCTTGTAAATTGCTGATGCTGGAATTGTAAAATGGTACAGCTGTTTCAGAAAACAGTTTGAAAGTTCTTTTAAAAATTAAATGCAGAATTACTACATGACCCAGAAATTCCAGTGCTAAGTATATACCCCAAAAAATTGAAAGCAGAGACTCAAACAGATGTGTGTACATCCATGTTCATAGTAGCATTATTTACAATGGCCAAAAGAGAGAAACAACTCAACTATATATCAACAGGTAATGGATAAAAACACTGTGATATATCCATACAATAGAATATTATTCAACCATGAAGTGAATGATGTGCTGCCATATGCTGTAATGTAGATGAATCTTGAAAACATTATGTAAAAAAATTCAGACACAAAAGGTCACATATTATAGCATTACATTTCTATGAAATATTCAAAATAGGCAAATCCATAGAGACAGAAAGCTGATTCATAGTAGCCAGGAACTGCGAGGAGAAAGAAATCTGGGGAGTCACTGCTTAATGAGCATAACGTTTTCTTTGGGGATGATGAAAATTATTTTGAACTAGATAGTGGTGGTGGTTGCACAGGATTATGAATGCAGTAAATATCACTGAATTGCTTACTTTAAAATGCATAATTTTATATTATATAAATTTCAGCTTAATCAAATTTTTAAAATTAAAAACTTTAGTTCTTTGTAAAGATACAGTTAAGGAACATAAGACAAAAACTTGGAGAAATACTTGCAAAAAACCTATCTAATATTTTACAAACATGGCAGAAAAAGATAGGAAAAAAAGAGAAAATGTCTGCCACAGGCAAAAAAAAAAAAAAAAAAAAAAAAGTATTGCTTTCAAAATGTCCCCCCTCAAGAAATCCTCTATTTTGAGAACTGTCATTTTTCTAGAATTTTCCAAGTTTTTGGCTTATGTTCCTTATTGTATCTTTATAAAGAATTTAAGTTTTTAATTTGATGAGGTTTAATGTATTACTTTGTTTTTGTTGTTGTTATATTTATGAAATATATGTCAAACACAAAATTACTTATATACTTTTAAATGTTTTCTTCTAGAAGTTTTATAGAATTAACTTTTACATTTAAATCTATAATTCATTTTAGTTAATTTTGTGTATGGATTGAAATAAGGATCTAAAATAAATTTTTTGCATGTAGATGTCTAATTGTAGTGTACCATTTGTTTAAAATAATTACCTTGCCTGTAGTCCCACCTACTTGGGAGGCTGAGGCAGGAGAATGGCGTAAAACCGGTGAGGCGGAGCTTGCAGTGAGCTGAGATCCGGCCACTGCACTCCAGCCTGGGCGACAGAGCGAGACTCCATCTCAAAAAAAAAAAAAAATTGGCCAGGCGCGGTGGCTCAAGCCTGTAATCCCAGCACTTTGGGAGGCCGAGACGGGCGGATCACGAGGTCAGGAGATCGAGACCATCCTGGCGAACACGGTGAAACCCCGTCTCTACTAAAAACTACAAAAAACTAGCCGGGCGACGTGGCAGCGCCTGTAGTCCCAGCTACTCGGGAGGCTGAGACAGGAGAATGGCGAGAACCCGGGAGGCGGAGGTTGCAGTGAGCTGAGATCCGGCCACAGCACTCCAGCCTGGGTGACAGAGCGAGACTCCGTCTCAAAAAAAAAAAAAAAAAAAAAAAAAAAAAAAAAAAATTACCATGGCAATTTTGTTCAAACTCAATTGATTATAAATATGTGACTTTGTTTCTGTGTTCTCTATTCTGGTTCACTGATCTTTATGTCTGCCCTTACATTTATGCCTGCATACTCTTTTTCCTCCGCTTTATAGTAGGTTTTGAAATTAGGTCACATGATAACTTCAACTTTGTTCTTTTATTCAAAATTTTTGGGTATTCTGGATCATTTACATTTCCAAATGTGTTTGGGGATTAGATTTCAAATTCTACAAAGGCATGCTAAGATTTTGAGAGAGATTGCATTGACTCTTTAGGTCAATTTGCAAAGAATTCTCATCTTATAAATATTAAGTCTTTTAACCTATCACATGGACAATTTCTTCATTTATACAGGTATTCTTCAATTTTTATCAGCAATGTTTCATTGTTTTCAGTGTACAAGTTTTATATTGCTTTGTGTAAATTTATTTCTAAGTATTTCACTTTTTAAAACGCTATGGTGAATAAAATTGTCTTCTTAATTTTAGTTTTCAGATTATTTTTTGCTAGTACTATGAATGCAGTCAATTTTGCCTGCTGATCTTGTATTCTACATCCTAGGTAAACTTGTTTTTTAAATCTAATAGGGTTTTGTTGTTGTTGTTATAAATTCCTTTGGATTTTCTACACACGAGATGATGTGGTATGTGAAGAATGAGTTACTGATTCCTTTTCAACCTAGAAATTCCTTTTTGTCTTGTTGTACTGGCTAAAACCTCCAATACGATGTTAATAAATGTAGTCAAAGCTGATGTCCTTTTCTTGTTCCCCAGTCTTAGGAGAAAGCATTTATTCTGCACTATTTCCTACCATCTTAGCTGTAGGCTTTTTGTAGCTGCTTTCTCAGGCATCTCTCTTCTGTTTCTAGTTCACTGAGATTTTTTATCATAAATAGATGTTCAGTTTTATACAGCTTTTCCTGGATCAATTGAAATATCATTGGTTTTTAATGATTAATTTATGTTTAATTTTTAATTTTAATTTATATTTAGTTGATGTTTGTTTTGTTTTAAATTATTTTTCTTAATTGACTTTTTGAATGTAAAGCCAAATTTCCATTCTCAGAACAAACTCCACTTTGTTGTGGTATATAATCATCTTAGACTGCTTTGTGTTGCTATAACAGAATATCACATATATATTTTACATGGCAGGTCTATTTGCAATGGATTCTCTCATTTTTTGTTTATCTTCGGATTTATTGGAGGTGGGGAAGCCCAATATCAAGGTTCCAGCATGTGCCTAAGACCTTTGTGCTATTCATCCCATAGGAGAAGGCAGAAGGACAAGTGAGGGTAAGAGCAAGAGAGGGTTGAACTCATTTTTATAACAACCCACTCTCACAATAACTAACCTATTTCCATGATAATGGCAATCCATGCATGGGGGCAGAGCATTCACGGACTAATCACCTCATAACAGTCCCACTCTTAATACCATTACAGTGGCAATTCAATTTCAACATGAGTTTTCAAGGGGAAAGTCAAAACCACAGCAATAATCTTTTTTTTAATGTTGCTGAATTTGGTTTGCTAATAAAACAGAATCCAGAGTTGCTTCAATATACTAAATAAAATATCCAGTTTTTAGCCAAATTCTGAGGCATGCAAAGAAATGGAAATATGACCATACTCAGGGAAAACCAGCAGCCAATAGAAAATTACTTTGAATTGGCCCCAGATGTTTGATTTGGCAAACAGAGTCTTCAAAGCAACTGTTATTAAAATGTTTAAAGAATGAAACAGAATGATAATAACCCAACAAACAGCAATTCTTAATGAAGAGCTAAAAATTATAAAAGATAACCAAATAGGTATTCTAAGCTAAATAGTTCAAAACCACATTGAAAATTCACTAGTTGAGCTTAACAACAGATTTGAGATATCAGAATACACTGAAATAAAGATGAGGCACTAGAAAATATCTAATTTGAAGAATGGGAAGGAAAAAGAATAATAATGAACAGAGACTCAGAGACCTATGGATAACATCAAATTCATCAATATACATGTAATTGGGTGTCCCAGGAGGAGAGGAGGGATAGTAAGGAGCAGAAAAATACTTAATGAATTAAGAACTGAAAGTACCCAAAGTTCATGAAAAACATTAACAGAAATATCTAAGGAGCTCAACAAACCACAAGCAAGATATGCATAAACACAAATAGAATCACTCCTAGTCACACCCAAGGAAGCTTAAAAGTCCAAAGAAAATTCTGACAGTAAGTAATTACATATAAGGTAAATACAATATGATTAACGGCTGACTTCTCATCAGAAACAGTGGGACCAAAAGGCAGTGAAATGACATATTCAATGTGCAGAAAGAATGTCAATAAGTAATTCCATATCCAGTACAACTATTTTTCAAGAAAAAAAAAAAAGACGAAATAAAGGAATCCGAAGATAAACAGAAAATGAGAGAATCCATTGCAAATAGACCTGCCATGTAAAATATATAAAAGTAAGTCCTTCAGACAGCAAGAAAATGTTATTAGACAGGAACTTGACTGTAGTTTACCACCAGAAATCCTAAGTACATGGGTAAATGTAAAATGATTCATGCTTGTGTGTGTGTGTGTGTGTGTGTGTGTGTGTGTATGTGTGTGTGTGTGTGTGTGTGTGTGTGTGTGTGTGTGTATGTGTGTGTGTGTGTGTGTGTGTGTGTGTGTGTGTGTGTATGCCTACTTTTGATAAATTCCCAATGCCCTGAGATGATCGTTTTTCACAATATTGTCCAGTTGATCTCCATATTACCCAATTCACTGGTCAATGATCAGTCTTCATCTGATTTGACCTGTCAGCACTGTTTAATACAGTTAATCACTCTGTCCTTGCCTTGCATTCAGAACATGACTATTTCTTGGTTCTCAGCCTATCTCACAGGCACCCTGTCTCAGCTTCCTTTGTTGAGTTGTTCTCATCTCTTTCAGATCCTGAGAGGTTAAGTACCCCAGAATTCTGACTTTGATCTGTTGATAATCATTCCTTGGAGTAATAAATCTATCTACTAATATATGCTGACAATACCCAATCTTATATCTTCAGTCCTAAACACTCCTCTTAAGAAAATTAACTAAGGCACATAATATATATTAAAATAATTTTTTCTTTTTCTTCCAAAATTTGTTTATCCCATACCTTTGAACAAACTGGCATAATCACCAGCCTTATAATTACTCATAACTAAATCCTTGACTCTTCTTCTTAGACAATACATCTAAATCTGATTAGTAGCCACCACTTACACTGCTTCCAACCTGATCCAAGCCACAGTTATATCTTACCTTCGCCATTACAACAATCTACTAGGCGGCCTTCTCAGTTTTAATTCCTGCCCTGTATAGTCTATTCTTTAGCAGCAAGAGTAGTTTTCTTTTATGTAAATCAAATCGCATCACTCTTGCTTAAAATTCCCACTCAAAGTAAAAACCAAAATCTTTAGAAAAACCTGTAGGTCCCTGCATAACCTGCAGCAACTACACCCACTCATATCCTCCTCCCTGATTTTATGTGCTATCATGCCTTCCTTGATCTTTTGATTCCAGATCCCCTGATCTTTCCTTTTCTCAACGAAGCATGCTCAAGATACACATATGGCTCATTTCATTCTGATCTGTACTAAAATCTCACCTTATCAGGGAGGATTCTTTTGTCATTCTCTACTCCTTTGAGATTTCTTCAGTTTTTTTTTTTTTTAATTAGCATAAGCCACCATTAATAATCTACTTATCTGTTTGTTTATTGTATATATCTCACACACACACACATACAGACACACACACACAAACAAATGTAAACCCCAGCAGAGCTGGGATTTTTTTGTTTTATTTTCTGACTTGTCCCAAGTAACTAGATAAGACCCTAGCTCAAGGTAAACTCTCAATAGATATTTGTTGAATAAATGAAGTAAGCCAATTTTTCCCCAAGTATTTACTAAATGTCTGTTAGGTACCAAACACTGTCCTAAGTATAATAATATGTCCTATAATTTTATAAATGATCCTAATAATTTTTTAAATTAAATATAATTATCCTTATTTTACTGATGAAATACCAAAAGATTAAGGACTTACTTAAGATTACACAGCATGTTAGTGATAGAATTGGATTCTTTTTGTTCTTTTTAATTGGTCTTTTCAATTCTTGTTTTATGTCTATTATACCAGTTCTCAAGAATACTGGGTACATTTGGTAACTACAGAAGAATCCATGGAGATAAGACTAGAATTAAGACACAGTGAGAATCATTTAAGTAACTTCTAATATCTAGTTTTATAATCTTTTGTCAAATTTCAATGACCAGTACTCAAACCAGAATATTAAACTTCTGCAGAATGTTCTCACTCATAAGTAGGAGTTGAACATTGAGGACGTGTGGACACAGAGAGGGGAACAACATATGCCAGGGCCTGTTGGGGGATGGGGGGTGAGAGGAGGGAACTTAGAGGATGGGTCAATAAGTTCAGAAAATGACTATGGCACGTGTATACCTATGTAACAAGCTGCACATTCTGCACATATATCCAATTTTATTTTTTATAAGAAAAAGAAAGAAGAAAAAATAAAAATAAACTCCTGCAGAAAATCCTTCTTTCTGATGTTCAGGGCTAGTACAGCAGCCTTTCCACCAGAAAGACATGCTCACAATCAGTCTAAACACTTGGGATTTCCAAACAGTTCTGTCACATGTATTGGAATATTTCTGGAGAATTATTTAAAGGAAAGCTATTGGCGTAAAAATATTCATATGTGTCTCTATATATTCACATAATTTCTTCCAACTGTGTGTTATCTACTTGAGAAATAAATATGGTATATGATGAATAGCAGATATGATCTGCTTATTCCCTTTGGTTCTTCATTTGGCAGGTCAATTTTCAGAGTGAACAAACAGAATACACTTCTCTAAAGCAAGATTTTCTTCTTACTCTGCATCCAAGTCTTAAATAACCCAATTCTAAAGAATATTTTTGCCAAGGGTAATCCTCTTGTGACCTCAGCTTAGAAGTCATTCAATAAAAGGAATAGTGAGTGTATAACAGAAGGTTAAGCACTGTTGGAAATGGTCAGTTTTTCTTCATTTCAGGAAAACCAGGTATAGAAACCCAGTATGGAAAACAAAGTTCTTATTTGGCCAGATTGGAATACTCTGACCAAAAAACCCAATTTTTGGTAGGGTTGTTTTCTTCTTGTAAATTTGTTTAGGTTCTTTGTAGATTCTGGATATTAGCCCTTTGTCAGATGGATAGATTGCAAAAATTTTCCCCCATTCTGTAGATTACCTGTTTACTCTGTTGATAGTTTCTTTTGCTGTGCAGAAGCTCTTTAGTTTAATTAGATCCATTTGTCAGTTTTGGCTTTTGTTGCCATTGCTTTTGCTGTTGGTCATGCAGTCTTTGCCCATGCCTATGTCCTTAATGGTATTGCCTAGATTTTCTTTTAGGGTTTTTATAGTTTTAGGTCTTACATTTAGGTCTTTAATCCATCTTGAGTTAATTTTTGTATGAAGTGTAAGGACAGGGTCCAGTTTCAGTTTTCTGCATATGGTAGCCAGTTTTCCCAACATCATTTATTAAATAAGGAATCCTTTCCCCATTTCTTGTTTTTGTCAGGTTTGTCAAAGATCAGATGGTTGTAGTTGTGTGGCATTATTTCTGAGGCCTCTGTTCTGTTCTGTTGATCTATATATCTGTCTTGGTACCAGTACCATGCTGTTTTGGTTACTGTAGCCGTGTAGTATAGGGTGATGCCTCCAGCTTTGTTCTTTTTGCTTAGGATTGTCTTGACTATACAGACTCTTTTTTGGTTTCATATGAAATTTAAAGTAGTTTTTTCTAATTCTGTGAAGAAAGTCAATGGTAGCTTGATGGGGATAGCGTTGAATCTATAAATTACTTTGGCCAGTATGGCCATTTTCATGATATTGATTCTTCCTATCCATGAGCAGAGAATGTTTTTCCATTTCTTAGTGTCCTCTCTTATTTCATTGAGCAGTGGTTTGTAGTTCTCCTTGAAGGGGTCCTTCACATCCCTTGTAAGTTGGATTCCTAGGTGTTTTATTCTCTTTGTAGAAATTGTGAATGGGAGTTCACTCATGATTTGACTCTCTGTTTGTCTATTATTGGTGTATAGGAATGCTTGTGATTTTTACACATTGATTTTGTATCCTGAGACTTTGCTGAAGTTGCTTATCAGCTTAAGGAGATTTGGGACTGAGATGATGGGGTTTTCTCAAAATACAATCATGTCATCTGCAACAGAGACAATTTGACTTCCTCTCTTCCTATTTGAATATTCTTGATTTCTTTCTCTTGCCTGATTGCCCTGGTCAGAACTTCAAATACTATGTTGAATAGGAGTGGTGAGAGAGGGCATCCTTGTCTTGTGCTGGTTTTCAAAGGGAATGCTTCCAGGATTTACCTATTCAATATGATATTGGCTGTGGGCTTGTCATAAATAGCTGTTGTTATTTTGAGATATGTTCCATCAATACCTAGTTTACTGAGAGTTTTTAACATGAAGGGGTGTTGATTTTATCAAAGGTCTTTTCTGCATCTACTGAGATCATCATGTGGTTTTTGTCATTGATTCTCTTTGTGTGATGGATTATGTTTATCGATTTGCATATGTTGAACCAGCCTTGCATCCCAGGGATGAAGCTGACTTGATGATGGTGGATAAGCTTTTTGATGTGCTGCTGGATTTGGTTTGCCAGCATTTTATTGTGGATTTTCGCATCAATGTTCATTAGGGATATTGGCCTGAATTTTTTGTTGTTGTTGTTGTGTCTCTGCCAGGTTTGGGTATCAGGATGATGCTGGACTCCTAAAATGAGTTAGGGAAGAGTCCCTCTTTTTCTATTGTTAGGAATACTTTCAGAAGGAATGGTACCAGCTCCTCTTTGTACCTCTGGTAGAATTTGGCTATGAATCCATCTGGTCCTGGGCTTTTTTTGACTTGTAGGCTATTAATTACTACCTCAATTTCAGAACTTGTTATTGGTCTATTCAGGGATTTGACTTCTTCCTGGTTTAGTCCTGGGAGGGTGTATGTGTCCAGGAATTTATCCATCTCTTTTAGATTTTCTAGTTTATTTGCATAGAGGAGTTTATAGTATTCCCTGATAGTAGTTTGTATTTCTTTGGGATCCGTGGTGATCTCCACTTTATAATTTTGTATTGTGTCTATTTGATTCTTCTCTCTTTTCTTCATCAGTCTGACTAGCAGTCTATCTATTTTGTTAATCTTTTCAAAAAACCACCTCCTGGATTCATTAATGTTTTGAAGGGTTTTTCATGTCTCTATCTCCTTCAGTTCTGCTCTGATCTTAGTTATTTCTTGTTTTCTGTTAGCTTTTGAATTTGTTTCCACTTGCTTCTCTAGTTCTTTCAATTGTGATATTAGGGTGTTGATTTTAGATCATTCCTGCTTTCCCCTGTGGGCAATTAGTGCTATAAATTTCCCTCTAAACACTTCTTTAGCTGTGTACCAGAAATTCTGGTACACTGTGTCTTTGTTCTCATTGGTTTCAAGGAACTTATGTATTTCTGCCTTAATTTCGTTATTTACCCAGTAGTCATTCAGGAGCAGGTTGTTCAGTTTCCATGTAGTTGTGCAATTTTGAGTGAGTTTCTTAATCCTGGATTCTAATTTGATTGGACTGTGATCTGAGCGACTGTGCGGCCAACAAACATAGGAAAAAAAAAACTCATCATCACTGGTCATTAGAGAAATGCAAATCAAAACCACAATGAGATACCATCTCACACCAGTTAGAATGGCGATCATTAAAAGTCAGGAAACAACAGGTGCTGGAGAGGATGTGGAGAAATAGGAACACTTTTACACTGTTGTTAGGAATGTAAATTAGTTCTTAACCATTGTGGAAAACAGTGTGGTGATTCCTCAAAGATCTAGAACCAGAAATATTGGGGCCAGGCCATAGTGCAGAAAAAAATAAGCTGCCTCTTTTTCAGGGTCTGCAGGTCAAATTGGTCCTAATGGCTTAGGATGCATTTCAAGGGTGGGCCTGTTGATGCCTGAGTATCAGAATTTGACCCAACAATCCCATTACTGGGTATATACCCAAAGATTATAAATCATTCTACTATAAAAACATTCTACTATAAAGACATGTATGTTTCTTGCAGCACTGTTCACAATAGCAAAGACTTGGAACCAACCCAAATGCCCATCAATGATAGACTGGATAAAGAAAATGTGGCACATACACACCATGGAATACTATGCAGTCATAAAAAAGGATGAGTTCATGTCCTTTGCAGGGACATGGATGAAGCTGGGAACCATCGTTCTCAACAAACTAACACAAGAACAGAAAACCAAACACTGCATGTTCTCACTCACAAGTGGAAGTTAACAATGAGAACATATGGACACAGGGAGGGGGATATCACACACTGGGGAGTCTCAGGGGGTGGGGAGGCTAGGGGAGAGATAGCATTAGGAAAAATACCTAATGTAGATGATGGGTTGATGGGTGCAGCAAACCACCATGGCACGTGTATACCTATGTAACAAACCTGCACGTTCTGCACATGTATCCCAGTACTTAAAGTATAAAAAAAAAAAAAGAAGAAGAAGAAGAAAAAGTTTAGGAAGAAGGCAATTAATTAAAAGTAGGAAAGAGATAATCATCGAACAGTACACAGACTTACAAGAACCAAACATTTCTGCTTCTATTTCAGTGTGCAACTGCAAAGAGTCTGGGTGGGGTAAGGGAAGCGACCTTGTAAATGAAAAGAGAAAAGTGTGACATTTGCTTAACCAGAAGTGGCTTAAATTGGGAAGATTAAAGTTTGAAGAAGCTTTTGTTTAATCTCATTATAATGAAGTCAAGGAAAGAAAGATTAAGGATAAGCTTTAATCTCTGATTATTAAAGATATAGTTGTGTTCATATTATTTTGATATATGATAAAAGTAATTTCAACAAAATTTGTATTGCGTACCAATTGATTAGAATTGGTTTGGATTTCCTAGATTTTATTTCATGAACTCGTTTTTCTTTTGCTGAGTAAATTATGCTTTTTATAGACTCTAAAATGGATAATTATCTTTCATGAATTATAACAGGGTATATTATGTAACAGCTAAAGATGAAACACAATTGAAATAAAACTAGTCCATGACTAAATATAGATCAAAATATTTCCGAAGAAAAAAGCAAGACAAAAAGTTATAGAAAGACTAAGGACTGAAATTCTACTTCGAACATATATTAACACAAATTTTTGCCCTGACTGTTTTATTAAAATGGAATAGAAAATACTTGCTAGTAAAAAAAACAAATGTCAAATTTTGTTATCTTAAGTTGACTTCCATCCCACCTTCTTTGGAGTTTTTCTCCCACCAAGATAGTCTTTTTCTGGAAGAATATAGAATAATCTCATTTAGTTTTCTATCTCTAGTCCTTCATTCAAAGAAATCCTGCACTGTTGTGTGTAGAAATATGGTACAGGAGTATTTTAAACAAAATTAGAGTGTGTAATGCAGTATGAAACATATTTAGCATTTTTCCCATTGCTATCACAGAGCTCCTAACCCCCTTGGAATTTCCAGGGTGATAGGAGTGTCTTTTGTTATTCATAAGGAGCCAATTTTGATCTGAGTTTATGCTAAGAAAGTGTCTTGGAGTGGGGCTCCTAGATAGCCATGGTATGGGGCTGGTTACCAGAAAGACTAGAGGATTGGGTTAGAGGATTGGAACTTTCAGCTTTACCCACTGACCTCTGGGAAAAGGGATAGGGGATGAACATTAAGCTCTATTAAGCTCTATTTAAAAACTCTTAAACAACAAGATTTGATGAGCTACTGGGTTGCTGAACATGTGGAGGTGCTAGGAGGGTGATGTGCCCAGAAAGGACATGGAAGCTCTATGCCCCTTCTCTGTGTACCTTGCCCTATTTCCTCTTCCATTTATTCACTTGTATCATTTGTAATATTCTTTATAATAAACGAGTACACATAAGTAAGTGTTTCTTTGAGTTCTGTGAGCTGTCCTAGTGAGAGGTGAAGCCAGCTGGGCTTCTGGGTTGGGTGGGGACTTGGAGAACTTTTCTGTCTAGCTAAAGGATTGTAAATGCACCAATCAGCACTCTGTGTCTAGCTGAAGGTTTGTAAATGCACCAGTCAGCACTCTGTAAAAACACACCAATCAGTACTCTGTGTCTAGCTAAAGGCTTGTAAATGCACCAGTCAGCACTCTGTAAAAACACACCAATCAGCATTCTGTGTCTAGCCAAAGGATTGTAAACACACCAATCAGCACTCTGTAAAAACACACCAATCAGAGCTCTGTGTCTAGCTAAAGGTTTGTAAGTGCACCAGTCAGAACTCTGTAAAAATGCACCAATCAGCACTCTGTAAAATGTACCTATCAGCGCTCTATAAAATGGATGAATCAGCAGGACATGGGTGGGGCCAAACAAAGGAATAAAAGGTGGCCACCAGAGCCAGCAGTGGCAACCCGCTTGGGTCTCCTTTCACACTGTGGAAGTTTTGTTCTTTTCCTTTTCACAATAAATCTTGCTGCTGCTCACTCTTTGGGTCTGCACTATCTTTAAGAGCTGTAACACTCTCTGCAAAGGTCTGCAACTTCACTCCTGAAGTCAGCGAGACAATGAGCCCACCAGGAGGAACAAACAACTGCAGACATGCCATCTTTAAGAGCTGTAACACTCACTGCGAATGTCTGCAACTTCACTCCTGAAGTCAAGAGAGATCACAAACCCACCAGAAGGAAGAAAGTCTGGACACATCTGAATATCCAAAGGAACAAACTCCGGACACACCATCTTTAAGAACTGTAACACTCACCACGAGAGTCCGTGGCTTCATTCTTGAAGTCAGTGAGACCTAGGACCCACTGGAAGGAACCAATTCCGGACACATGTTGGCAACCACGAAGGGACTATCGCCTATCACCAAGTGGTGCGTACCATCAGACCCCTTTCATTTGCTATTCTGTCCTATTTTTCCTTAGAATTTGGAGGCTAAATACCGGGCACCTGTTGACCAGTTAAAAGCGACTAGCACAGCCGCTGGACTAAAGACATGGGTGTCAGGCTTTCTGGGAAAAGGCTTTCTAACAACCCCCAACTCTTCGGAGTTGGGAGCATTGATTTACCTGGAACCAGTTTCCACTTTTCCTGTACTTCTGGGCTGAGCCAAGGGTCTACAGAGAGGAAAGCTCTTAAGCTCCAGGGTCCCAACAACAAGTTCGTTGACCCTGAGGCTATGAGCGGAGCTCTCAAAGTCATGTCACCCAAGTGAGACTCACCCATCTATCCTATCTATCCTGACCCTTGCCTCTGGGTCCTAATGCCTGTCAGACAAACTTCCTCTCGCCTCTCATCTCTGAGGCTAGTCTCGCTTCTAAAAACCACTCCGTCTCTGGTGCTTTTCTAGTTTCTCCTATAAGAATGATTTCTAGTATAAACTCCAGGACTCTGATACCTTCTTTAGGCACCCAGGCTCACCAGTCAGAAAGACATAATTTTTGCCCAACGCCCCATTGTAGGGGAGACTATCTGGAATTTTAGGATCCCTCCTCAGACAAGCAGACCTAACAAAAGCTATTTCTGGAGCTAGGATATGGGGAGCCTCAGAAACTGTATCCTTCCTATTCATATAAGTGAGGACAAAAGGCATCACTCTTCCAACTCTGGAGATCCCTCCCCTCCCTCAGGGTACGGCCTCCACTTCATTTTTGGGGCATAACATCTTTATAGGACACAGGTAAGGTCCCAATACTAATAAAATAATGTTTAGGACTCTAACAGGTTTTTGAGAATGCGTCAGTAAGGGCCACTAAATCCAATTTTTCTCGGTCCTCTTTGTGGTCTAGGAGGACAGGCAAGGGTGCAGGTTTTCGAGAATGTGTCAGTAATGGCCAGTAAATCTGATCTTCCTTGGTTCTCCTTGTGGTCTAGGAGGAAAACTAGTGTTTCTGCTGCTGTGTTGATGAGTACAGCTATTCCAATCAGCAGGGTTCAGGGACTGTTGTAGGTTCTTGGGCAGGAGAAGAAACAAACAAACCAAAACCACGGCCAGTTTTGTCTTTCAGATGGGAAACACTCAGGCATCAACAGGCTCACCCTTGAAATGCATCCTAAGCCATTGGGACCAATTTGACGCGCAAACCCTGAAAAAGAAGCAGCTCATTTTTTTCTGCACTATGGCCTGGCCCCAATATTCTCTCTCTGGTGGGGAAAAATGGCCACCTGAGGGAAGTATAAATTACAATACTATCCTGAAGCTTGACCTTTTCTGTAAGAGGGAAGGCAAATGGAGTGAAATGCCTTATGTCTAAGTTTTCTTTTCATTGAAGGAGAATACACAACCATGCAAAGCTTGCAATTTACATCCCACAGGAGGACCTCTCAACTGACCCCCATATCCTAGCCTCCCTATAGCTCCCCTTACTATTAATGATAAGTCTCCTCTAATCTCCCCCACCCAGAAGGAAATAAGCAAAGAATTCTCCAAAGGACCACAAAAACCCCAGGCTATCTGTTATTTCCCTTTCAAGTTGTAGAGGGAGGGGAATTTGGCCCAAATAGGGTACATGTCCCTTTCTCCCTCTCTGATTCATATCAGATAAAGGCAGACCTGGGGAAGTTTTCAGATGATCCTGATAGGTACATAGAGGTCCTACAGTGTCTAGGGAAAACCTTCAATCTCACTTGGAGAGATGTCATGCTATTGTTAGATCAAACCCTGGACTTTAATGAAAAGAATGCACCTTTAGCTGTAGTCCAAGAGTTTGGAGATACCTGGTATCTTAGTCAAGTAAATAATAGAATGACAGCTGAAGAAAGGGACAAATTCCCTACCGGTCAGCAAGCCATCCCCAGTATGGATCCCCACTGGGACCTCGACTCAGATCATGGGGACTGGAGTCACAAACATCTGTTGACCTGTGTTCTAGAAGGACTAAGGAGAATTAGGAAAAAGTCCATGAATTATTCAATGATGTCCACCATAACTCAGGGAAAGGAAGAAAATCCTTCTGCCTTCCTCAAGTGGCTACAGGAGGCCTTAAGAAAATATACTGCCCTGTCACCCAACTCACTTGAGCATCAACTGATCCTAAAAGATAAGTTTATTACCCAATCAGCCACAGATATCAGAAGAAAGCTCCAAAAGTGAGCCCTGGGCCCTGAACAAAATCTGGAGGCATTTTTAAATCTGGCAACCTCGGTGTTCTATAATAGGAACCAAGAGGAAAAGGCCCAAAAGGAAAAGCAAGATCAGAGACAGGCCACAGCCTTAGTCCTGACCCTCAGACAAACAAACTTTGGTTCAGAGAGGACAGAAAATGGAGCAGGCCAATCATCTGCTAGGGCTTGTTATCAGTGTGATTTGCAAGGACACCTTAAAAAAGATTGTCCAGCCAGAAACAAGCTGCTCCCTCCCCCATGTCCACTATGCCAAGGTAATCACTGGAAGGCACACTGCCCCAGAGGACAAAGATTCTCTGGGCCAGAAGCCCCCAACCAGATGATCCAACAACAGGACTGAGGGTGCCCAAGGCAAGTGCCAATTCATGTCATCACCCTCACTGAGCCCTGAGCATGTTTAACCATTGAGGGCCAGGAAATTAACTTCCTCCTGGACACTGGTGCAGCCTTTTCAGTGTTTCTCCTGTCCTGGACTACTGTCCTCAAGGTCCGTTACCATCCGAGGAATCAGGCATGTAACCAGGTATTTCTCCCACCTCCTCAGTTGTAACTGGGAGACTTTGCTCTTTTCACATGCTTTTCTTGTTATGCATGAAAGTTCCATACCCTTATTAGGGAGGGATATATTAGCCAAAGCTGGAGCTATTACCTACATGAATATGGGGAACAAGTAACCCATTTGTTGTCCCCTACTTGAGGAGGGAATCAACCCTGAAGTCTGGGCATTGGAAGGACAATTTGGAAGGGCAAAAAATGCCTGCCCAGTCCAAATCAGGCTAAAAGATCCCACCACATTTTCTTATCAAAGGCAATATCCCTTAAGGCCGGATGCTCATAAAGGATTACAGGATATTGTTAAACATTTAAAAGCTCAAGGCTTAGTAAGGAAATGCAGCAGTCCCTGCAACACCCCAATTCTAGGAGTATGAAAACCAAACAGTCACTGGAGACTAGTGCAACATCTTATACTCATCAATGAGGCAGTAATTCCTCTACATCCAGTTGTACCCAACCCCTATACCCTGCTCTCTCAAATACCAGAGGAAGCAGAATGATTCACTGTTCTGGACCTCAATGATGCCTTATTCTGTATTCCCCTGCACTCTGATTCCCAGTTCCTCTTTGCCTTTGAGCATCCCACAGACCACACATCCCAACTGACATGGACGGTCTTGCCCCAAGGGCTTAGGGATAGCCCTCACCTGTTTGGTCAGGTACTAGCCCAAGATATAGGCCACTTCTCAAGTCCAGGCACTCTGGTCCTTCAGTATGTGGATGATTTACTTTTGGCTACCAGGTCGGAAGCCCTATGCCAGCAGGCTACTGTAGATCTCTTGAACTTTCTAGCTAATCAAGGGTACAAGGTGTCTGGGTTGAAGGCCCAACTTTTCCTACAGGAGATTAAATATCTAGGCCTAATCTTAGCTAGAGGGACCACGGCCCCCAGCAAGGAATGAATGCAGCCTATACTGGCTTAGCCTCACCCTAAGACATTAAAACAGTTACAGGGGTTCCTTGGAATCACCAGCATTTGCCGACTATGGATCCCCAGATACAGCGAGATAGCCAGGCCCCTCTATACTCTAATAATGGAGACCCAGAGGACAAATACTCATCTAGGAGAATGGGAACCAGGGGCAGAAACAGCCTTCAAAACCTTAAACCAGGCCCTAGTACAAGCTCCAGCTTTAAGCCTTCCCACAGGACAGAACTTCTCTTTATACATCACAGAGAGAACAGGAATAGCTCTTGGAGTCCTTACTCAGACTTGTGGGACAACCCCACAACCAGTGGCATACCTAAGTAAGGAAGTTGATGTAGTAGCAAAAGGCTGGCCTCACTATTTAAGGGTAGTTGCAGCAGTGGCCATCTTAGCGTCAGAGGCTATCAAAATAATACAAGGAAAGGATCTCACTGTCTGGACTACTCATGATGTAAATGGCATACTAGGTGCCAAAGGAAGTTTATGACTATCAGACAACCACCTACTTAGATACCAGGCACTACTCCTTGAGGGACTGGTGCTTCAAATACGTATGTGTGTGGCCCTCAACCCTGCCATATGAAGGGCAGGTTATGCCATAGTTACTGATGTAACCATACTTGAAAGTAAGCCTCTTCCCCCAGGCACCAGTGCCCAGTTAGCAGAACTAGTAGCACTTACCCGAGCCTTAGAACTGGGAAAGGGAAAAAGAATAAATGTGTATACAGATAGTAAGTATGCTTATCTAATCCTACATGCCCATGCTGCAATATGGAAAGAAAGGGAGTTCCTAATCTCTGGGGTAACCCCCATTAAATACTACAAGGAAATTATGGAGTTATTGCATGCAGTGCAAAAACCCAAGGAGGTGGCAGTCTTACACTGCCAAAGCCATCAGAAAGGTGAAGGAGAGAAGGCAGAAGGAAACTGTCAGGTGGATGCAGAGGCCAAAAATTGCTGCCAGGCAGAATATCCCATTAGAAATACCTATGGAAGGACCCTTGATATGGAACAACCCCCTCCTAGAGATTAAGCCCCAGTATTCCCCGACTGAAACAGAGTGGGGATGTTCATGGGGGCATAGTTTTCTCCCCTTGGGGTGATTAACAACAGGAAAAGGAAAGGTACTTATACCTGAAGCCAGCTAGTGGAAAATGCTTTAAAACTTCCACCAAACTTTTCATATGGTTATTGAAAACACTCATCAAATGGCCAAATCCCTATTTATAGGACCAAATCTCCTCCAGAACATCCGACAGGTAGTCAAAGCCTGTGAGGTGTGCCAAAGGAATAATCCCTTGGTCCATCATAAGGCCCTTTTAGGGGAACAAAGAATAAGTCACTATCCCAGAGAGGACTGGCAGTTAGACTTCACCCATATGCCTAGGTCAAAAGGATTTCAATAGTTGTTGGTCTGTGTTGATACCTTTATAAATTGGATAGAAGCTTTCCCCTGCAAGACAGATAAGGCTCAGGAAGTGATTAAAGTCCTAATTCATGAAATAGTTCCTAGATTTCATCTTCCCCAAAGCTTACAGAGCGACAGTGATCCAGCTTTTAAAGCCACGATAACTCAGGGAATTTCCAGGGCGTTAGGGATACAATATCACCTTCACTGCACCTGGAGGCCACAATCCTCAGGGAAGGTCAAGAAGGCAAATGAAACACTCAAAAGGCACTTATGGAAACTAACACAAGAAACTCATCTTCCATGGCATACTCTTTTGCCCATGGCCTTACTGAGAATCCTAAATTCTCCCCACAAAATGGGACTCAGTCCATATGAAATGCTGTATGGATGGCCTTTTCTCACAAATGACCTCCTACTTGATCAGCAAATGGCCAAATTGGTCAAAGATATAACTTCTTTCACAAAATATCAACAAAACCTTAAAAACCTACCTGAAGGATGTCACAGAGAAAAGGGAAGAGTTGTTTCAACCAGGAGATATAGTGTTGGTCAAATATCTCCCCTCTACCTCCCCATCTATGGACTCTTTGTGGGAAGGACCATACTCAGTAATCCTCTCTTCCTCCACTGCAGTTAAGCTGGCAGGAGTGGAATCTTGGATTCACCACACCAAGTTAAATTTTGGACATCTCCTGAGGAACCTGCGGGACCGTCAGCTCAGGAGTCCCAAGATCAGCCTGACCAGACTCGATACACCTGCAAACCATTGGAGGACTTCAATCTCCCATTTTGGAAGGAAACATCCCAGACTAAAAAGGCTCCTCCCACTGATCCTGAAGAAAAACCCCTTCCTCCTTAAAAAAGATAAGTGAAAACCTACATAATCTTTAACACCTCTCCTTGCCCCTTTAATGGAATCCTTTTACTATTTCATCATATTCTTAAGTAGCATACTAACCATACTCTTTGTGATAGGACTATATACTGTAGCTCCTGCTGGGATGAAAATCCTAATCACATAAACCTTCTTCCTATCTTCCTCCCTTCTAACAGCAATTTACTCCTACCTTTAACTCAGACTGGATAAAATGATCTCGTCTTCCAGAGCACCCTCTTTACCTTCCTATTTACTCTTTGCCTATCTATCCCTCCTGCTTCCTTGGACACCTCATACAATCACCCCTCCCTTCCGCTATCTCCTATTTACCTCTACAAGACTCTCAACTTAACCCACTCTCTGTTAAACCAGTCCAATCCTTCCCTGGCAAATGACTGTTGGCTTTGTATCCCTCTATCAACCTCTGCTTATGTTGCCACTCCCAGTCCCACAAAAAAATTGGGTCTTTACCAACTTAAGCTACCATCCACCCTCGTTATGAAGGAAAAGACCCTTTCCGACTTCTAAATATCCAATCATTAGCCGACTTCCCCATCTCTGATAGGACCAAGAATACGCTAACAGGACGTGAAATCCAACTCTTACATTCTTACATTTCCAACCTCACCTATTACACAAGCAATGAAAAGCCCATACACGGCCCCGTAACAACAAATACCATCTTAACTTTCCAAGCCCCTTTATGCATCCAACACAACCTGTTATCAGGCCTGCCCCTGGGGCGCCTATTACCCTATCAGTGTAATTACACCCTACAACTTCAAGCCCCAACTGAGCATAGTAACTTCCAAGTCACCCAAACAGCTCCATTTAGATGGCTTGTCTGCTTCTCAGGGCCCCCCAAAATCATCACCTCCTCCCTGCTTAACAAACAGTCCAGGTTTTGTAATGGCAAATATACTCCCTGCATGACCATTCACCACCTGGACCCCCTGCAGCATCGCCCCCACCACGAGTGAATGCCTTCTTATCCCCTCTTTCACTCTCTTGAATGGCTCCTAGTAGATACAAAACTTTTTTTCTCCAATGGGAAAACAGAACACAGGGAGCCACTCAGTTTGCTCCCAACACCCCTTTCCAGCCACTCACCGGAGCTACCTTGTCAAGTACTCTAGGAGTATGGGAAAATGAAATCAACAAACTCATACACCTTTTTAACATACATAACCAGTTCTGTCTACCCAGCCAAAGTATATTCTTATGTGGAATGTCGACCTATATCTGCCTCCTCACTAACTGGACAGGCACCTGCACCTTAGTCTTTCTAAGTCCCAACATTAACATTGCCCCAGGAAATCAGACCCTACCAGTACCCCTCAAAGTTCAAGTCCATCAGTGCAGAGCCATACAACTAATACCCCTACTTACAGGGTTAGGAATGGCTACTGCTACAGGAACCAGAATAGCCGGTTGATCTACTTCATTATCCTACTACCACACACTCTCAAAGGATTTCTCAGACAGTTTGAAAGAAATGACAAAATCTATCCTTACTCTACAATCCCAAATAGACTCTTTGGCAGCAGTGACTCTCCAAAACCACTGAGACCTAGACCTCCTCACTGCTGAGAAAGGAGGACTCTGCACCTTCTTAGGGGAAGAGGGTTGTTTTTACACTAACCAGTCAGGGATAGTACAAGATGCTGCCCAGCATTTACAGGAAAAGACTTCTGAAATCAGACACCACCTTTCAAACTCATCCCAACCTCTGGAGTTGGGCAACATGGCTTCTCCCCTTTCTAGGTCCCGTGGCAGTCATCTTCTATTACTTGCCTTTGGGCCCTGTATTTTTAACCTCCTTGTCAAATATGTTTCCTCTAGAATCGAGGCCATTAAGCTACAGATGGTCTTACAAATGGAACCCCAAAAGAGCTCAACTTAACAACTTCTACTGAGGACCCCTGCACCGACCCACTGGCCCTTTCACTGGCCTAGAGAGTTCCCCTCTGGAGGACACTACAACTGCAGGACCCCTTCTTCGCTCCTATCCAGCAGGAATTAGCTAGAACAGTCATTGCCCAATTCCCAACAGCAGTTGGGGTGTCCTGTTTAGAGGGGGCATTGAGAGGCGAAGCCAGCTGGGCTTCTGGGTCGGGTGGGGACTTGGAGAACTTTTCTGTCTAGCTAAAGGATGGTAAATGCACCAATCAGCGCTCTGTGTCTAGCTAAAGGTTTGTAAATGCACCAATCAGCACTCTGCAAAAATGGACCAATCAGCACTCTGTAAAATGGACCAATCAGCACTCTGCAAAATGGATGAATCAGCAGGATGTGGGTGGGTCCAAATAAGGGAATAAAAGCAGGCCACAGGAGCCAGCAGCAGCAACCCGCTTGGGTCTCCTTCCATACTATGGAAGCTTTGTTCTTTCACTCTTCACAGTAAATCTTGCTGTTGCTCACTCTTTGGGTTCGGACTACCTTTATGAGCTGTAACACTCACCACGAGGGTCTGTGGCTTCACTCCTGAAGTCAGTGAGACCAAGAACCCACCAGAAGGAACAAACGACTCTGGAAGCTCCACCTTTAACAGCTGTAACACTCACTGTGAAGGTCTGAGGCGTCACTCCTGAAGTCAGTGAGACCACAAACCCACCTGAAGGAAGAAACTCTGGACACATCTGAACATCTGAAGGTAGAAACCCCAGACACACCATCTTTAAAAACTGTAACACTTGCCGCAAGGGTCCATGGCTTCATTCTTGAAATCAGCGAGATCAAGAACCCATCAGAAGGAACCAATTCCAAACACACTAGCAAATTAATCAAACCCAAGAATGAAGTGGTGTGAACTTTGATTAATACCCTGTCAGTCAGAAGTATAGATGGCAGAGCCTACTACTTGTGATTGGTGTCTGAAATGGGGAGAAGTCTGGTGGGACTGAGTCCTTAACTTGTGGGATCTGATGCTATCTCCATGTAGTGTCAGAACAGAAATAAATTATAAGGCCGGGCATGGTGGCTCACGCCTGTAATCCCGGCACTTTGGGAGGCTGAGGTGAGCAGATCACGAGGTCAGAAGATCAAGACCATCCTGGCTAACACAGTGAAACTCCATCTCTACTAAAAAATACAAAAAAATTAGCAGGATGTGGTGGTGAGCGCCTGTTGTCCCAGCTACTCAGGAGGCTGAGGCGGGAGAATGGCCTGAACCCACGAGGCAGAGCTTGTAGTGAGCTAAGATTGCACCACTGCACTCTAGCCTGGGCGACAGAGTGAGACTTCATCTCAAAAAATAAATAAAAATAAAATAAAAAATAAAAATTATAAGACACCCAGTTGGTGTCTGCTAGAGAACTGCTTGGTGTGTAGGATGTGAAAGCTGTCAGAATCAAGATGGAGTCACTTATGCCACACCCTAACAAAATGGATTCAGGAGGGGCTCTCACATGCACAGGTCTGTGATAAAAACTATTACAAGAATGGTCTAAAAGACACAATCTTGCACAAAGACCACCACAACCAAGGTAATCATTTTGGAACAACTTATATAACCTTTTTCATTTTGTCTTTAAAAGTTTCAGCTTGCCTCAACTCCCTGAATATGCCTGTGATCCATCATAGCACACATTTCCTGGTTTGTAATCCCCTGTCATTCATTCCCAAGTAAACTCATTTATTTTGAGATCCACTCTTCCCGTTGTTATTTTAGGCTGACATAATCTGGTGTCAGAAGTGGAATCTGAAGTAAGATCACCTTTGGAAGAAATTGGTATTGCTCGGACTAGTGTACAGTACCCACGTGAGCCCTTTTGAGGATTCTGTTTTCGCAGCTCACCTTTTCTGCCCTGGGGAGTCTTCTCTCAGGTTGAGCTCTCTCTTTTTGATAGGAGCTCTTTGACTGTATTTGAGATCTAGCTTGAATGAGACCACCTTAATAAAAGACCTTGCATCCCTCCAGGGGCTCTAAAAGACTTTTTGTCTTTTCTGGCAAGTCCTTTTTAGTATAAAGGCAGTTTGTCTTTCTGTTTCTGTTGAGTACTCTGGTTTTGTTTTTTAGGCATTGTCTGTAAGTGAATTGGCTCTTTTTTTTTTTTTTTTTTTCCTTGTTTGTTTCTGAACAACTTTGCAGAGCAAAAGTAAACATACCAATGGCAGACACAGGTTGATGAGTTAAAACACATTAGGATGGTAATCACCATTCTATGAGGGAACAAAGTCTCTCAAGTGAGGATACACTGGGTCACAGACAGGCAAGGTCACCACTAAGCCATGTGTCAGTCTTGAGAAAATCTATGTGCAACAGGGAAAATTTGGTCACAGGTTGGAAAACTAGGGCAAAGGCTGTCGACCAAGCAGAAAAAGTATCCCATGCCATGTCAAAATAAAACACTTGGCCCAAACTCTTAAAGTTCCTTGACAGGGATTATAGGATTTTCTCTTGCTCTTGAGAAATTAATGAGAAATGAAATGCATCCTCAAATTCTAAGGCATGCCAGATTTTCAGGGGCTCCAGGTGGTTAAACATTCAAACATTATGACTCTTCTTTATGCACACTTTTGAACCAATGGACATGTTATACCAAGGATAATTTAAAGCTCTCATGATCATTATGAGGATTATTCAAACTCCCCAAGCTTATGTGTGTTAGAACTAAAATTAGAAGACCATGGCTACAGTATCAAACAGTTCAAATGAGCCATGCATTTTTTAATTGGCATCTTAAGGATTCAGAGAGCACATTTAGGACTTAAAAAACCCTCACTGCAAAATATTGCCTGAAAGCTGGCTGAATTTCCTTCTCCGGACTCTGCCCCTCCCCTTTCTATAATTCCTCCTTCTCTTTATCCTTGTCTTTATCCTTTTCTAGCTGAACTCCCTTTTTTCCCAAAATTCCTTAACTACTTGCCTGTTTCACCTTTCCACAGCCACCAATTCAGATTTTATTTTATTTTATTCTATTTTATTTTATTTTGAGATTGAGTCTCATTCTGTTGCCCAGGCTGGAGTAAAGTGGTGCGATCTCGGTTCACTGCAAGCTCCGCCTCCTGGGTTCAGGCCATTCTCCTACCTCAGCCTCCCAAGTAACTGGAACTACAGGCGTCCACCACCACACCTGGCTAATTTTTTGTATTTTTAGTAGAGACGGGGTTTCACTGTGTTAGCCAGGATAGCCTCAATCTCCTGACCTCATGATCTGCCCACCTTGGCCTCCCAAAGTCAGATTTTTAACATATGAGATTTCTATAAAACTTCCAGGAAGGAGAAATAAAACTGTTAAAATATGCTTTCCTGGCATATTAACTATTTAATTTAAAGACACTTGAAAAACAATAGGTGCATGGCCCTGCACAGTGGATCATGCCTATAAATCCCAGCACTTTGGGAGTCTTAAGCAGGCAAATCACTTGAGGCCAGGAGTTTGAGATCAGACTGGCCAACAGTGAAACCCTGTCTCTACTAAAAATAAAAAAATTAGCCAGACATGGTGGTGCACACCTGCAATCCCACCTACTCGGAAGGCTGAGGCAGGAGAATTGCTTGAGCCTGGGAGGTGGAGGTTGCAATGAGCCAAGATTATGCCACTGCATTCCAGCCTGGATGACAGGGCAAGACTGTATCAAAAGACAAAAAAAGGAAAAAAGAAAAAGACAAACAACAGGTGCAAAAAGATCATGACATCCTCAAGCTGTTTCTTAAAAGCAGAAGATAAAATTCCCGTGTGAAAGACACAATTCCCACACTAGAAGGAACACATGTCTTCTTAGACATGAAGTTGAAACTGAAAGAATGCTTGTAAACCTTGTAGAGTAATTTGTCTTTAAAGTCTCCTTGCATCATTTGGTCACATTTTCACAGTTTACTTTTCCTTGTCCAGTCCAGATACTGGTAACTGACTCTGCCTCTTTGGAGTCTCCACTTTCTTATGAGGGCTCCCTGGCCATGTAAAACTTGTATTATACTTTTGTTCTGTTAATCTATATTATGTTGACTTCATTACCTGATCCAGCCAGGACCCTATAGGCTGTAGCACCCCACTGGCTTCATAGTCTACAGATGGGATTCTGAGAGATCTGACAAAAGCCAGCAAATGGTAAAAATTCTTACCAAAGTCAGCTTTCCCGGATCCCTAGCTGTAGTGCCTGGTTAAGACGGGAAGGTAAACAATTTCCCTTGTCCCTTCATTGTTTCTTTCCCCTGCTAAATGGAGATTGGCAAGAGAAGATAACTCTTTGTAAGAATTCGTCATTTGAATTGTGACTTTTTTTCTTTTTCTTTTTTCTTTTCTTTTTTTTTTTTTTTGAGATGGAGTCTTGCACTGTTGCCCAGGCTGGAGTGCAGTGGCACCATCTCGGCTCACTGCAAACTCCACCTCCCAGGTTCACACCATTCTCCTGCCTCAGCCTCCCAAGTCGCTGGAACTACAGGCACCCGCCACCACGCCCAGCTAATTTTTTGTATTTTTAGTAGAGACAGAGTTTCACCATGTTAGCCAGGATGGTCTCGATCTCCTGACCTTGTGATCCACCTGCCTCAGCCTCCCAAAGTGCTGGGATTACAGAGAATTGTGACTCTTTTGAATATGGTTCCAGGTTCCCATTGGTTATTGATCCACTTCTTTTTCTTTTATGTGATTTGTCATAAGGAGAAAAATCACTGAGACCTTGGCTTTGTGACCAGTGAGGATATTCTTTCTGGTATCTGCCAGCCAGAGAAACACAAGTTGTCAGGTTGGCTTCAGACAACAGCCAGCTGGCTAGGAGTCCAAGAGGCAAAAGTGCCTCTGTCCAGCTGTGATTCTCAGGGAAATCTACATTAATTGTCTCAGTCTTCATTGCCTTGTTAACACTTAGAGTGTTCATATTTTTAGGGTATCTTTGGGAGAAACTTTGGATCTTGCAAACTTTTGCACCCTCTTTGGAGATGCCTCTTTTGCACCCTCTTTGGGGATGCCTCTTGCACCCATGGTTAAGCCATAAAAGGCTTATTAATTTTGAATCACAATTGAAAACATTTGGTTTGAAATTTTGGTTTATATTTGGAGCATGATAGAAACTTTCGGTTTGTTTCTTTGACCTTCTCTTCTAAGCGAAAATGAAATTACACACTCAGAAAGAAAGGGAGTTCAGTACTACCAGGAATATTTGTTGTTTGTCCCAGCTGAAACCTAGTAACAAGATATTTTTGAATAATTTTTTAAGCACTGTATGGTAAGAAGTCAACTTAATTAGAAACTACAATTTTTTAAAGCCTCTCTGTTTCTGTTAGATCCTGCTTCTCTCATGGGAAGTTCTCAGTCAACTGAAACTCCTTTTCTCAGAACCCCACTAACTATATGTCCTGCTCCTCTGCCTGCTTTCTTTCTTGTTGGCATGATTTTTGACTATTTAAAAATTGAGCAAATGAAAAATTGTAAAGCTCTTTTCTACTAATATTAATAAAAGGCATTATTCAAATTGACATAGAGGGCCAGCCCCAGTGGTTCACACCTGTAATCCTAACACTTTGGGAGGCCAAGGCAGGTGGATCACCTGAGGTCAGGAGTTCAAGACCAGCCTGGCTAACGTGGTGAAGCCCTGTCTCTATTAAAAATACAAAAATTAGCCAGGCATGGTGGCAGGTACCTGTAGTCCCAGCTACTCGGGAGACTGAGGCAGGAGAATCACTCGAACCTGGGAGGCAGAGGTTGCAGTGAGTAGAGATCACACCACTGCACTCCACCCTGGGTGACAGAGCCAGACTCTGTCTCAAAAAAAAAAAAAAAAATGGCATAGAAATAAATGAGCATATCTAAAACTGTCAGAAAAGTAGCAACTGACCCAAATTTTTTAAGGCTTACGTAATCTGAGAAAATTTTTGGTGGATAAAATGGTAATTTTAGATGTGTTAAGAGTTGTTAATATTAAATATAATGCAGACATACAACTTTTATCTCTATTAGATACTTAAGATCATGAGAGTATGAGTCTGACCTCAGAAAAATGTGCAAATGAGAGTACAGTGCTGTGTCCATTACTTCATATATATCAACCACAGCAGTAAAATAAGATATTCACATATATAACTCTTCAGGTTCTTGTTTTTGTGATACCTGCCTGATATTCACCTCCTATAAAAGTGGTTAATACAGAAATAACTTGAAATGATGGCTAGCTTTATCTAACGCCTCAGGAAATTTTTCATGAGTAATCCAAATAAGTTAAAAATATTGAAACATTAATTGCTAAACATTAGTTTAAGTTTATTCTTGGCTTCTTAAATTTTATTTTAAAAAAAGTTTGTATTTGTTCATAAATATGTCCTTGTCCACATTGAAAAAGTGTTCTCTGAAAAAAAATGCTCCTAAAAATCATGAAATGTGTATTTATCATATCTTGGTATGTGTCAAGACAGTTCAAAAATTGCTTACTTTCTGGATTTTTTCTAAAATTTAAGACTACTAAGAGTTAATATTTTTAATTAATATATGTAAATCCATATACAAAGTGTATAAGAAAAACCAAGATGTGCTTTTGATGAGAAAAATTGTAAAAAGACATGAGGATATATTTTTTGCTTAAAAAGAGTGATTTTGTGTGAGTCTGAGGTTACTTAAAGGTCATTTCATGATGTGAATTTATAAAGAAAATAAGGAACCAGTGAGTAAGAGAGACAAATGCAAAGAAAGTTATAAGTCTGGGAATATATTTTTGGTAAGGAAAATAGAAGACAAAGGTGGAAAATTATTCTTTGTATGAGAGACAATCTTGTGTGGTCAAAATGATGAGGGAAAAAGAAAAGTAAAATTTTCATAGAATGACTGGTTGCTTCAATATAAAAATGGGGACAGTATGGGAAAAAAACTAGGTTTGAACAAGTTATAGAAGGTCTGAGCAATTCATAAAAGGTTTGTGAAAAAGTAATCTTATAAAAGGAATGTTGCATGTGATCAGGGTGGCTAAAACTAAAAGGGAATTGTTTGTATGTTTTTCTAAAGATTAAACATTGATATCAAAATAATACTGACATAAAACTAAAAACTTGTCCTGTGTTAAAACAACAAGATTTTCTTGGAGTACTGATCTACTCTTAATTTTAAAAATAGTAAAAGCTCTCTACCTTTTTGGTAATTGGCCTAGGAAACAAAGGTTCTATGGTTTATCAAGAGAATTTCTTGTGTTTTGTGCGGTCTTTTTAGGTCCTTGATTACTTAAGAAAAATAAACCCTCAGGAGTTAAGATTTTTTCCTTTCTACTTTTTAGAAAGTACTATGTACTTTTCTGTATTTGCTCTTCAAGTCTTTTAATTATCATTCTGGTTAAATGAATTACTTTCTCATGGTGACCTGTGATCCTATATTGATCGAGTGTTTTAAACTTTTTGACAGTCTACAAATCCTAAAATCAAATTCTAAATTGAGTCTATTTGATCTCTCTCATTTTGTAAAAATAGAGATATTATACTAATTAGGCTTATTTACTATATTAAATCATATGGGAAGCATTCTCAAAATAAGAAATGATGCTTACTCTTTTTAAGTTATATTTGTATGAATATGTTATTGATATGACTGTTCCAAAAATTATGTATATTTTTGGAATCTAATAATTATCAGTCATAATTTTGGTTATTATGTTAAAATGTTATATGACACAAAATAAAACAAATTTTCTCATAGATTTCTGGTTATAATACATGATCATTAGATTCTTTTTTGTTTGTTTGGTTTTTTGTTGTTGTTTATTTTTTTTTATTATACTTTAAGTTCTAGGGTACATGTGCATAACGTGCAGGTTTGTTACATATGTATACTTGTGCCATGTTGGTGTGCTGCACCCATCAACTCGTCAGCACCCATCAATTCATCATTTATATCAGGTATAACTCCCAATGCAATCCTCCCCCCTACCTCCACCCCATGATGGGCCCCGATGTGTGATGTTCCCCTTCCCGAGTCCAAGTGATCTCATTGTTCAGTTCCCACCTATGAGTGAGAACATGCGGTGTTTGGTTTTCTGTTCTTGTGATAGTTTGCTAAGAATGATGGTTTCCAGCTCCATCCATGTCCCTACAAAGGATGCAAACTCATCCTTTTTTATGGCTGCATAATATTCCATGGTGTGTATGTGCCACATTTTCTTAATCCAGTCTGTCACAGATGGACATTTGGGTTGATTCCAAGTCTTTGCTATTGTGAATAGTGCTGCAATAAACATATGTGTGCATGTGTCTTTATAGCAGCATGATATATAATCCTTTGGGTATATACCCAGTAGTGGGATGGCTGGGTCATATGGTACATCTAGTTCTACATCCTTGAGGAATTGCCATACTGTTTTCCATAATGGTTGAACTAGTTTACAATCCCACCAACAGTGTAAAAGTGTTCCTATTTCGCCACATCCTCTCCAACACCTGTTGTTTCCTGACTTTTTTATGATTGCCATTCTAACTGGTGTGAGATGGTATCTCATTGTGGTTTTGATTTGCATTTCTCTGATGGCGAGTGATGATGAGCATTTTTTCATGTGTCTGTTGGCTGTATGAATGTCTTCTTTTGAGAAATGTCTGTTCATATCCTTTGCCCACTTTTTGATGGGGTTGTTTGTTTTTTTCTTGTATATTTGTTTGAGTTCTTTGTAGATTCTGGATATCAGCCCTTTGTCAGATGAGTAGATTGCAAAAATGTTCTCCCATTCTGTAGGTTGCCTGTTCACTCTGGTGGTAGTTTCTTTTGCTGTGCAGAAGCTCTTTAGTTTAATTGGATCCCATTTGTCAATTTTTGCTTTTGCTGCCGTTGCTTTTGGTGTTTTAGACATGAAGTCCTTGCCCATGCCTATGTCCTGAATGGTACTACCTAGATTTTCTTCTAGGGTTTTTATGGTATTAGGTCTAACATTTAGGTCTCTAATCCACCTTGAATTAATCTTCGTATAAGGAGTAAGGAAATGATCCAGTTTCAGCTTTCTACTTATGGCTAGCCAATTTTCCCAGCACCATTTATTAAATAGGGAATCCTTTCCCCATTTCTTATTTCTCTCAGGTTTGTCAAAGATCAGATGGCTGTAGATGTGTGGCATTATTTCTGAGGACTCTGTTCTGTTCCATTGGTCTATAGCTCTGTTTTGGTACCAGTACCATGCTGTTTTGGTTACTGTAGCCTTGTAGTATAGTTTGAAGTCAGGTAGCGTGACGCCTCCAGCTTTGTCCTTTTGACTAAGGATTGTCTTGGCAATGTGGGCTCTTTTTTGGTTCCATATGAACTTTAAAGCAGTTTTTTCCAATTCTGTGAAGAAACTCATTGGTAGCTTGATGGGGATGGCATTGAATCTATAAATAACCTTGGGCAGTATGGCCATTTTCACGATATTGATTCTTCCTATCCATGAGCATGGTATGTTCTTCCATTTGTTTGTGTACTCTTTTATTTCACTGAGCAGTGGTTTGTAGTTCTCCTTGAAGAGGTCCTTTACATCCCTTGTAAGTTGGATTCCTAGGTATTTTATTCTCTTTGAAGCAATTATGAATGGAAGTTCATTCCTGATTTGGCTCTCTGCTTGTCTGTTACTGGTGTATAAGAATGCTTCTGATTTTTGCACATTAATTTTGTATCCTGAGACTTTGCTGAAGTTGCTTATCAGCTTAAGGAGATTTTGGGCTGAGACAATGGGGTTTTCTAAATATACAATCCTGTCATCTGCAAACAGGGACAATTTGACTTCTTCTTTTCCTAACTGGATACCCTTTATTTCTTTCTCTTGCCTGATTGCCCTAGCCAGAACTTCCAACACTATGTTGAATAGGAGTGGTGAGAGAGGGCATCCCTGTCTTGTGCCAGTTTTCAAAGGGAATTTTTCCAGTTTTTGCCTATTCAGTATGATATTGGCTGTGGGTTTGTCATAAATAGCTCTTATTATTTTGAGGTACGTTCCATCAATACCGAATTTATTGAGCGTTTTTAGCATGAAGAGCTGTTGATTTTTGTCAAAAGCCTTTTCTGCATCTAAAGATAATCATGTGGTTCTCGTCTTTGGTTCTGTTTATATGCTGGATTACGTTTATTGATTTGCGAATGTTGAACCAGCCTTGCATCCCAGGGATGAAGCCCACTTGATCATGGTGGATAAGCTTTTTGATGTGCTGCTGAATCCAGTTTGCCAGTATTTTATTGAGGATTTTTGCATCAATGTTCATCAGGGATATTGGTCTAAAATTCTCTTTTTTTGTTGTGTCTCTGCCAGGCTTTGGTATCAGGATGATGTTGGCCTCATAAAATGAGTTAGGGAGGATTCCCTCTTTTTCTATTGATTGGAATAGTTCCAGAAGGAATGGTACCAGCTCCTCCTTGTACCTCTGGTAGAATTCAGCTGTGAATCCATCTGGTCCTGGACTTTTTTTGGTGGGTAGGCTATTAATTATTGCCTCAATTTCAGAGCCTGCTATTGGTCTACTCAGGGATTCAACTTCTTCCTGGTTTAGTCTTGGGAGAGTGTAAGTGACCAGGAAATTATCCATTTCTTCTAGATTTTCTAGTTGATTTGCATAGAGCTGTTTATAGTATTCTCTGATGGTAGTTTGTATTTCTGTGGGGTTGGTGGTGATATCCCCTTTATCATTTTTTATTGCATCTATTTGATTCCTCTCTCTTTTCTTCTTTACTAGTCTTGCTAGTGGTCTGTCAATTTTATTGATCTTTTCAAAAAACCAACTCCTGGATTCATTGATTTTTTGGAGGGTTTTTTGTGTCTCTATCTCCTTCAGTTCTGCTCTGATCTTAGTTATTTCTTGCCTTCTGCTAGCTTTTGAATGTGTTTGCTCTTGCCTCTCTAGTTCTTTTAATTGTGATGTTAGAGTGTCAATTTTAGATCTTTCCTGCTTTCTCTTGAGGGCATTTAGTGCTATAAATTTCCCTCTACACACTGCTTTAAATGTGTCCCAGAGATTCTGGTATGTTGTATCTTTGTTCTCATTGGGTTCAAAGAACATCTTTATTTCCGCTTTCATTTCGTTATGTACCCAGTAGTCATTCAGGAGCAGGTTGTTCAGTTTCCATGTAGTTGAGTGGTTTTGATTGAGTTTCTTAGTCCTGAGTTCTAGTTTGATTGCACTGTGGTCTGAGGGACAGTTTGTTATAATTTGTGTTCTTTTACATTTGCTGAGGAGTGCTTTACTTTCAATTATGTGGTCAATTTTGGAATAAGTGTGATGTGGTGCTGAGAAGAATGTATATTCTGTTGATTTGGGGTGGAGAGTTCTATAGATGTCTATTAGTTCCGCTTGGTGCAGAGATGAGTTCAATTCCTGGATATCCTTGTTAACTTTCTGTCTTGTTGATCTGTCTAATGGTGACAGTGGAGTGTTGAAATCTCCCATTATTATTGTATGGGAGTCTAAGTCTCTTTGTAAGTCTCTAAGGACTTGCTTTATGAATCTGGGTGCTCCTGTATTGGGTGCATATATATTTAGGAGAGTTAGCTCTTCCTGTTGAATTGATCCCTTTACCATTATGTAATGGCCTTCTTTGTCTCTTTTGATCTTTGATGGTTTAAAGTCTGTTTTATCAGAGACTAGGATTGCAACCCCTGCTTTTTTTTGTTCTCCATTTGCTTGGTAGATCTTCCTCCATCCCTTTATTTTGAGCCTATGTATGTCTCTGCATGTGAGATGGGTCTCCTGAATACAGCAGACTGATGGGTCTTGACCCTTTATCCAGTTTGCCAGTCTGTGTCTTTTAATTGGAGCATTTAGTCCATTTACATTTAAGGTTAATATTGTTATGTGTGAACTTGATCCTGCCATTATGATATTAACTGGTTATTTTGCTCGTTAGTTGATGCAGTTTCTTCCTAGCCTCGATGGTCTTTACATTTTGGCATGTTTTTGCAATGGCTGGTACCAGGTTGTTCCTTTCCATGTTTAGGGCTTCCTTCAGGGTCTCTTGTAAGGCAGGCCTGGTGGTGACAAAATCTCTAAGCATTTGCTTATCTGTAAAGGATTTTATTTCTCCTTCACTTATGAAACTTAGTTTGGCTGGATATGAAATTCTGGGTTGAAAATTCTTTTCTTTAAGAATGTTGAATATTGGCCCCCACTCTCTTCTGGCTTGTAGAGTTTCTCCCGAGAGATCTGCTGTTAGTCTGATGGGCTTCCCTTTGTGGGTAACCCGGCCTTTCTCTCTGGCTGCCTTTAAGATTTTTTCCTTCATTTCAACTTTGGTGAATCTGGCAATTATGTGTCTTGGAGTTGCTCTTCTGGAGGAGTATCTTTGTGGGGTTCTCTGTATTTCCTGAATTTGAATGTTGGCCTGCCCTACTAGGTTGGGGAAATTCTCCTGGATGATATCCTGAAGAATGTTTTCCAACTTGGTTCCATTTTCCCCCTCACTTTCAGGCACCCCAATCAGACGTAGATTTGGTCTTTTTACATAATCCCATACTTCTTGCAGGCTTTGTTCATTTCCTTTTCTTCTTTTTTCTTTTGATTTCTCTTCTCGCTTCATTTCATTCATTTGATCCTCAATCGCTGATACTCTTTCTTCCAGTTGATCGAGTCAGTTACTGAAGCTTGTGCATTTGTCACGTATTTCTCGTGTCATGGTTTTCATCTCTGTCATTTCGTTTATGACCTTCTCTGCATTCATTAGTCTAGCTGTCAATTCTTCCACTCTTTTTTCAAGATTTTTAGTTTCTTTGCGCTGGGTATGTAATTCCTCCTTTAGCTCTGAGAAGTTTGATGGACTGAAGCCTTCTTCTCTCATCTCATCAAAGTCATTCTCTGACCAGCTTTGATCCATTGCTGGCGATGGGCTGCGCTCCTTTGCAGGGGGAGATGCACTCTTATTTTTTGAATTTCTAGCTTTTCTGCCCTGCTTTTTCCCCATCTTTGTGGTTTTATCTGTCTCTGGTCTTTGATGATGGTGACGTACTGATGGGGTTTTGGTATAGGTGTCCTTCCTGTTTGATAGTTTTCCTTCTGACAGTCAGGACCCTCAGCTATAGGTCTGTTGGAGATTGCTTGAGGTCCACTCCAGACCCTGTTTGCCTGGGTATCAGCAACAGAGGTTGCCGAAGATAGAATATTGCTGAACAGCGAGTGTACCTGTCTGATTCTTACTTTGGAAGCTTCCTCTCAGGGGTGTACTCCACCCTGTGAGGTGTGGGGTGTCAGACTGCCCCTAGTGGGGGATGTCTCCCAGTTAGGGTACTCAGGGGTCAGGGACCCACTTGAGCAGGCAGTCTGTCCCTTCTCAGATCTCAACCTCCGTGTTGGGAGATCCACTGCTCTCTTCAAAGCTGTCAGACAGAGTCATTTGCATCTGCAGAGGTTCCTGCTGCTTTTGTTTTTGTTGTTGTTAACTGTGCCCTGTCCCCAGAGGTGGCGTCTACAGAGACAGGCAGGTTTCCTTGAGCTGCTGTGAGCTCCACCCAGTTCGAGCTTCCCAACGGCTTTACTTACTTAAGCCTCAGCAATGGCGGGTGCCCCTCCCCCAGCCTCGCTGCTGCCTTGTGGTTAGATCACAGACTACTGTGCTAGCAGTGAGGGAGGCTCCGTGGCCATGGGACCCTGCTGGCCAGGTGTGGGTATAATCTCCTGGTGTGCCCGTTTGCTTAAAGCACAGTATTGGGGTTGGAATTGCCCGATTTTTCAGGTGTTGTGTTTCTCAGTTCCCCTGGCTAGGAAAAGGGATTCCCTTCCCTCTTGTGCTTCCCAGGTGAGGCAATGCCTCGCCCTGCTTCAGCTCTCGCTGGTCAGGCTGCAGCAGCTGACCAGCACCGATTGTCTGGCACTCCCCAGTGAGATGACCCCAGTACCTCAGTTGAAAATGCAGAAATCACCGTTCTTCTGTGTCGCTCGCGCTGGGAGTTGGAGACTGGAGCTGTTCCTATTCGACCATCTTGCTCCGCCCTCTATCATTAGATTCTTAATGCTGGTTATTCTAAGTCTTTGTCCATAGACATTTATTGCTTTGGTTTTTCTCTAAAAACGCTTCCAATTAGATACAATCTAAAACTCATTCTCATGGAAAAAACTCTGATGAGTACTATTGAATACAGGTTTCTAATAACTTTAAGATCATACCATTGGACTGGGTAAAAATTTCCGAAACTCTAATGAAGAAACGGATAAATTCATGAAATTGTTAACCAAGATCAAGCAGCACAAGACTTTATTACATGAGATAATAACTGATAAAAATAATGTTTATAACTTTTTACTTAAACTTTTGTTGATTCTTTAATACTTTGTTTTCCATATTTAAGGAAGCTTTCCACTTAAGCTACTTAAGCTCTCTGTAGCTTATGGCAATTTCATAAAGTATATTTTTATAAACAAAATTCAAAATATTTAAGTTTTTTCTTCTGATCCCTCCAGAATTCAGAAACTATTCATGGATACTTTTATGACAATATATAGCTATTTGCATAAGTTCAATAAGAATCTATTTTCTTTATAACAGGATACAATTGAAAACATTGATTGCATTACTGAGGTTTTGACTAGGATGTCATATTTCAATTGTTTGAACATACTGCAGGTGAAATCTAAAGTTTGCCTTGATTCAGCTTTTTAGTCTCAAGAGGTTTTCAACCTATTAGATCAATCATCATTCTTCCTGGATTTATATAAATAATCAGGTCAAGTTTGCAAACATACTAGTCTTGCTTTGATCATCTATTTTGGTAAAAATAGAGATAGCCTTTTTAAAAAGTTATAATACACCTGTTATTAGATTGTAACCCTGTTCATTGTTTTTGCAATTTTTTATTATCTATCTGTAGACTGGACTCAATCCTAAATTCTTCTAGTTTCCTCTAATATCTGGCAGGTCTCATTCCCTTCCCCATGGTCAGTTTATTTGTTTTTTTGGTTGCCTTCAGACCTAGATTCATGGCTGAAAACCATTATACAAACTTTGGACATCATGTTGCTGTCATTTTTACCCTGTATTATTCTTTTTAAACGTTGTGCCTGTTTCCTATCAAATTCCTATAGAAGTACAACACCTAACCGAATAATGCTGGTCCAGTGCTTCAGAACAATACCTCCCACACCTATGGAACTGGCAAAATTGAACTTGACAATGAACTTCGGGCAAACTTAACCTGGGAGCCCATTCTTCTAAACCTCCTTGTTGGTCAAATGTAGCCAAAGCGTCTTGATATTGAGTCATAACTGCTGGCTATTTACTCCACACAGGATGAAACCAACCAGAACAGGTCCGTCCAGTATGAAGGAACAATCAAACCTAACTACTAGTTAATTAATCAACAATCATTTCAGAGAAAATATCTTGATCAAATGGGAAAATGTGAAAGTTATCAGAATCAAAATGGAGTCACTTGTGCTGAACTGTAACAAAATGGAGTCAGAAGGTCATAATAGAGGGCTCTCATACACACATGCCTATGATAGAAACTATTACAAGAATTGTCTGAAAACCACAACCTTGCACAAAGACCACTGCAATCTTACACAAAGAACATTTCCACATTGACATCTGCCTGGAAATCACCTGTAACCTTGTACTGATACCACCCTTGTTATTTATCCTTATTGCCAATGATAATTATTTCAAAACAACTTGCGTTTCTTCATTTTGCCTTTAAAAGTCTCCCCTTGCCTCACCCTGCCTGAATATGCCTACAACTCATCATAGCATACAAATTCTGGATTATGCTCCCCTGTCATTCGTTACCACATAAGCTCTTTCATTTTGTGTGCCACTCTCTTTGTTGTTATTTTAGGCTGACAGAGGTAACACCCCACATCCACTTTGGTAAATCAGAGGTGAAGTGTTATGGCAAGTGTTATGTATGAGAGGAGAAAGAAAAAATGTTTTGGTCTTTCTTCTCTCTTAAAGAAGGAAAATAATAAACTAAGCAAAATGTCTGTAACATATATGAGGCTTAATATCTTACAAAACAATAAAAAGAAGAAAAGATATCATAGAAATGTGCATAAAGGACACCAGATAATTCAAAAAGAAAAGGAATAGTAAGTGTATTTAAAGATGAAACAGTTAAGTTTAAAAATGAAATTCTATTTTTGCCTACTAAATAGGCAAAGATATTTCTTTCCAGGAGGGAAACTGGCAATATAATTTTTAAAAAACAAAATGTTATATAGTATTCAATTTCTAAAAAAGTGTGCTAAGAGAATAGTTGTACATATATTCAAAAATAAGCTATCAGAATGTTCTTTGCATTGTTTTAAGTAATAAAATACTACAAGTAACCTAAATATCAAACTGCACAATACTTGACAAGGATTACAAAGCATATATACTATAGGATCTTATGAAATCATTAAAAGATTCTGGAGAAGATTATTTAGTGATTTTTTAAAATATGAATTCTATTTTATTGGGCAGAAAAGTAGATTGCCAAACAGTATAGTAAATAATTCCTTATTTAATAAAATAGATGAGAGTTTTCTAATGTTTCTATAATAAATATTTACCAATAGCATGAAAAATAAGCTTAAAATTAGGCAGAATTTGTATACATGTTATGTAAACAAAAAGTATTTGTCTCCATTTTCCCCCACAATAGAGACACAATTTCACTTGTACTTGGCATAAAATTTTATTTATCTCTGTATTATTTTCTATGCTCATAAATGTTCTCTATACACATATATTATAGTACAATATGTAAGTATGCTGTTAGAGGAGTCAATTATTTTAACTTGTTTTATCATTCACAGTAGCTTCCTACATGAATATGAAATTAATTTTTTGTCTATATGACTTAGATTATTAAACAAGGACATGAAGCTAGCCTCTTAAAATAAATGTTCAGAAATTAACTTTTTCTCAAGCTAGCTGCCCTCTACCCCAACACTACCACTTTTCATCTATCAGAAACACTCAAAAACTTAATAATCTCTACCCCAGAATCCCCCATTACAGTCTGTTATGGTTTGGTTTGTCCCTCTCAAAACTCATGTTGAATTTTGATCCCCAGTGTGGTGGCATTCAGAGGTGGGGCCTAGTGGGAGGTGTTCGGGTCATAATGAGATTTCTTATGAATGGTTTGGTGTTATTCTCGTGGTAGTCAAAGAGTTCTCACTCTGGTGAAACTGGATTTGTCCTCCTAGAAATTGATTAATTTCCATGAGAAAGCCAGGATGTCCTTCAGGTTTTATCTCTTTCAAGTGTCCACTTCCCCTTGAACTTTCTGCATCATGTTATAATGCAGCATAAAAACCCTCACCAGAAGCCAGGGGCATGCTCTTGAACTTCTCAGCCTGTGGAACTGTAAACTAAATAAACCTCTTTTCTTTAGAAATTACCCAACCTCAAGTATCCTGTTATAGCAACACAAAATAGATGAAGACATATCCTATATAAGTAGTTACCACATCCCACCCATGTCACCAATAACGTGCCTCCCTCTTCATGCCCACTGCCACTGCCTTGTTCTAAGCACTCATACCCTAAATTCCAGATCATCTGAATTTCCTAATAGTTGACCTTCCTAGCTTTAGGCTATACCCATCCAAACATTCTTTTATAAACGTCCATTTACTCAGGTCATGTATTTGCATTATAACATTAAAGAGCTTTTGAATTCTTCCCAGTGAAAGCTAATGGTATACTAACCTGTTGTTTATTTCATGAGCTCTTTTTGTTTCAATGCTGTACATTTTGATTTCTATATTCCCCAATATATGCCTATCCTTAGGCATATATTGTCCAAATAATAGTCTATATATTCACAAACTTGCCGTGTTCACTTGGCTCTCTGTCAGGTTACTTGTTTCACCTAGTTCCTTTCTCACTGCTTTTCAAAGCATACCCATTTCTTCAGCTTCAGCTTGTTACCATTTCTCCTGTCTCTTAACATCCCTTGTCAATTTCCTTCTTCAAATTATTTTAGCACTGAGTCTGGATCACAAAATTTAGTATATAAGATTCTTTAGATTATTTGGGTTCTGTCTCAGGTATGTTGCTCATGTTTCTTAAACTTGAATGTAAACTTTAATCATAGAGACTGTGTTTTATATTTTCTTATTATTGCATATAATACCTGACACAATGGAGTTCACAAAAAATATGTGAAGCACCTTTTTGATTGGTAATAAAATACAATAGATTTAGTATAAAATAAAATTGCTACAGTATCGGGAGAACCTGCTCCTGATGTTTAATGTGGGTTCTTTTCTATTTCCTAAGTGTCTCTGCTGGGTTTCCTAAGGGAAAGAACACAAGAGAGAGAGAAATTTAAAGCTGGGTGTCGGGGGAGACATCACATGTCAGCAGGATCCGTGATGTTCCCCAAGCCATAAAACCAGCAAGTTTTTATTAGCAATTTTCAAAGGGGGAGGGAGTGCATGAATAGGGTGTGGGTCACAGAGATCACATACTTTACAAGGTAATAAAATATCACAAAGCAAATGGAGGCAGGGTGAAATCACAGGACCACTGGATGAGGTGAAATTAAAATTGCTAATGAAGTTTCGGGCATGCATTGTCATTGATAACATCTTATCAGGAAACAGGGTTTGAGAGCAGACAACCTGTCTGACCAAAATTTATTAGGCGGGAATTTTCCTCCTCCTAATAAGCCTGGGAGCGCTAGAGGAGACCAGGGCTTATTTCATCCCTTCGGCTTTGACCTTAAAGTCGGCACACGCTACTAAGGGGGCCGTTCATAGGCCTACCCTCAGGGCACATTCTCCTTCTCAGGGATGTTCCTTGCTGAGAAAAAGAATTCAGTGATATTTCTCCTGTCTGCTTTTGAAAGAGGAAAAATATAGCTCTGCTCCGTCCGGCTCACTGGCGGCCAGTTCAAAGTTACCTCTCTTGTTCCCTGAACATCGCTGTTATCCTGTTCTTTTTTTAAGATGCCCAGATTTCATATTGTTCAAACACACATGCTCTACAAACAATTTGTGCCATTGACACAATCCTCACAGGGTCCTGAGGCCACATTCATCCTCCTCAGTTTACGAAGAAGATCACAGGATTAAGAGATTAAAGTAAAGACAGGCATAGGAAAACACAAGGGTATTGATTGGGGAAGTGATAAGTGTCCATGAAATCTTCACAATTTATGTTCAGAGATTACAGAAAAGACTTGCGTAAGAAATTATAAAAGTATTAATTTGGGGAACCAATAAATGACCATGAAATCTTCACAATTTATGTTCTTCTGCCGCAGCTTCAGCCGGTCCCTCCGTTCTGGGTCCCTTACTTCCCACAACACTAGAGTCCTGCTTTTTTCTCTTTTTTTTCTTTCTTTCTTTCTTTTTTTTTTTTTTTTTTTTTTTTTTTTTTTTTTTTTTTCAGCAGCTCTTTGTAAATCTTCGTTGACTTTTTCTTTTATTTTAGCAACAACATAGAGCTGAATTATAGAACTAGTTCTTCAAGTGTGGTTCCTATAGTAGAACAGCAGCATCACCGGGGAACTTAATAAAATGCAACTTCTTATGTCCCACAACAAACTTACTGAATAGACAGGGTGGAGCCTAGTGATGTTTTAACAAGCGTTTCAGGTAACTGATACATGCTCATCTCAGAAAACCACTGGAGCAGAGTTGGCTTTCATTCAGCCCCTGCATCATTTTTACCAGTCTCTTCTATTAAAAAAAAAAAAAAAAACAGTGGTCTGGAGCAGCAAGCTCTGACAGTGGTTCTTCTTCCAATAAAACTCTTCTTTAATACTATAGTTGCCTAAAAAAACTACCTAATGCGCTTGGAGTAGCAGGTTCTGCTAGAATTTTTCTCCCATTAAAAAAGTATTCAGGGGCCAGGCGCGGTGGCTCAAGCCTGCAATCCCAGCACTTTGGGAGGCCGAGACGAGCGGATCACGAGGTCAGGAGATCGAGACCACCCCGGCCAACACAGTGAAACCCCGTCTCCACTAAAAAAAATACAAAAAACCAGCCGGGCGAAGTGGCAGGCGCCTGTAGTCCCAGCCACTCCGGAGGCCGAGGCAGGAGAATGGCGTAAACCCGGGAGGCGGAGCCTGCAGTGAGCCGAGATCTGGCCACCGCACTCCAGCCTGGGCGACAGAACGAGACCCCGTCTCAAAAAAAAAAAAAAGTATTCAATACTGTAGTTGCATTAAAACTACTAATGTCCTTGGTGTATTGATAAACTGTTTTGGTTTTGCCAAAGCAATTTCAGAAGCCCTACTGGAAAATTTATCCAGAGTAGGTTTGATGTAATACCAGCAACATTTTATTTTATTTATTTATTTATTTTGAGACATAGTCTCACTCTTGCCCAGGCTGGAGTGCAGTGGTGCGATCTCTGCTCACTGCAACCTCCATCAACAGGGTTCAAGCAATTCTTACGCCTCAGCCTCCCAAGTAGGTGGGATTACTGGCATGCGTGCGCCACCATGCCTGGCTAATTTTTGTATTTTTAGTAAAGACGGTTTCACCATGTTGGCCAGGCTGGTCTCAAACTCCTGACCTTAAGAGAGCCACCTGCCTCGGCCTCCCAAAGTGCTGGGATTACAGGCGTGAGCCACCACACTCAGCCTAAATTTTTTTTTTTTTTTTTTTTTTTTTTTTTTTTTTTTTTTTTTTTTTTGAGACGGAGTCTTGCTCTGTTGCCAGGCTGGACTGCAGTGGTGCGAACTCGGCTCACTGCAACCTCCGCCCTGCGATTGAGGCAATTCTCCTGCCTCAGCCTCCCAAGCAGCTGGGATTACAGTAGCTGGGACTACAGGCGTGCGCCACCACGCCCAGCTAATTTTTGTATATTTAGTAGAGATGGGGTTTCAGCATGTCGGCCAGATGGTCTCGATCTCCTGATCTCGCGATCCGCCTGCCTTGGCCTCCCAAAGTGTTGGGAACGCAGGCACGAGCCACGCACCCAGCCTAAATTGGTATTATAAGTAAAAATATATCTCATTGCAAAACAAGTCTACGTATGATAGAAATTAGTATTTACCAATATTTAGCATATACATAACAGTATTACATTCTTTACAAATTGTCATTAAAACCACAAAAGGAAACAAATATGAATACCTCTTAACATACCTGTTAAGAATAAAACTAGAAAAAAACACCCTTTTGACAAACCATGAGTTTAATCCCCTATCACATATATCTTGGCAGTTTTGTCAGCATATTAACATTCACAACTGTGGTAGGGAAGAAGTGACTTTTACTCAGAACCAAAGTTAACACTATTTTGCTAAAGTAGTTAATGCCATGATTTTATGAAGGACTTTTTTTTTTTTTCTATTCAATAGAGGGATTTTTTTTTTTTAGATGGTCTCTGTTGCCCAGGCTGGAGTACAGTGGCATGATCATGACTCACTGCAGCCTCAACCTCCAATGCTCAAGTGATCCTCCCACCTCAGCCTCCTGAGCAGCTAGGACCACAGGCGTGCATTACTATGCCTGGCTAACTTTTTGAAAATCTTCTGCAGAGACGGGGTTTCACCATGTTGCCCAGGCTGGTCTAAGCCTTTTATTTTTTTTAATAACATTACACGTTAAATTGGTTGCATTTACTTTTGAATTCTTAATCTTTTGCTTGTTCTGTTCTACCAGTGTCTTGACAGTTAATCATGATCTTTGTACAGTAGATGCAGAACTAGTTCTCAAGTTTGGCTGCATGTTAGTTACCATTTGGATGCTTTAAAACCCTACAGGTGATTCCAATGTGCAGCCAAGGTTGAGAGCCACTGTCTTAAGATTTCAGCAACCAATTTCTCACCCAGAATGCTACAGTAACTGAAACACTTAACTCTTTGGACATATGCTGGACTTGGTTAACTCTGGTGTCATTCCAAGTATTCTGTTCTAGCGCCAACTGTTAGGCTGTCTGTGCTTCTTATCAAGATTACTTCTAAAGTTGTAAGAGAAAGATCCTTGCAAAATGGATCTGCTTTGATACAGATTGGGTTTCTTAGGACTTCTAAGGCACTAAAACCCCTTTGTAGGCATTTTCACACCCACATTTATGATTCTCAACCCTGGGTGCACATTAGAAACTTTAAAAAGCTACAATGCTAAGGTCCTATCCTCAATCTTTGAATCTGAATCTCTGGTTATGGGGGTCTCTCCGTATTTTTAAAAGCTCCTGAAATGAGGATTTAATAATAGAATGCCAGTTTCTTAATTCAGTAGCCCATATTTGTTTTTCATTTTACTTGAGATTTTTGTTTAACATCTTCAAGTTACATTACTAAGACTTCTAAATTTCACCCCTAATCAAATCAAGACAGAAGAATCAAAAGACAACATTCTGAAAGTCAAGGCTTTAGGCATGGGCACATATACTTCAAACAGGTATGAAATTACTAAGAGTCAGGCATAAGACACCAGCTCCCATAAATTTTATCTGACTGAAGATTACATATAGCTGTAAAGTTCAAAAGGACTACTCCCCAACTAAGACGTCTTTAAGTTCTCCCTCAGGTACTCACCTTAAAATGTTCTACAATTTTGATCAAAATCCAGGGCCCCACCCCAGACCTACTGAATCAGAATCTTCAAGAGAGGAGCTTAAGAATCCATATGGTTTAACAAACTTCAGGTGATTATTTTTATTTACTTTTTTTTTTGAGATGGAGTTTTGCTCTTGTTGCTCATGCTGGAGTGCAATGGCGCAATCAGCTCACTGCAACCGCCACCTCCTAACTCCAGGTGATTCTTATTATCAGACAAGTTTAAGAAAAACTCCTAATGGATAGTAAAAGAATACTTTGAGATGGCATAAGTGCAATAGCTATACCTTCACACTTAATGAGAACTGTGTGTTTTCCTATGACCAGCAGGGATTACTTTTATTAAACAATGATAATGGCAAATTATCTGGTTCAAAATCATCTCTGCTCAGATTTTGTTCTTTTTTTGCCACTGATAGTCATTTGGAACTAGGAGGGGAAAAAAGAGTGTGTCACTTCATAGCTCAGTTTTCAGTTTCTCATATAAGCCATCCTGGTCAATCATGTCTGTGTGCCCATTCCAGCGGTGATAGGCAAGAAGTGCAGCATTGTGAGCTGCAATGGCACTCATCTCCATGGCACTTGCTGCACACTCTATGCCACTGAGGTAATAAAGTCGATCATGGAGAATGATAGAGGGGCATTTCTCTGGGGGCTTATAGTGAGGATATGCAAGCCATGGCTTCTTCACAGCATAATCATAGGACAGAAAGGGCTTTAAAATTTGTGCTTTAGTTAGAGTTTCTTGGGAAAAGATCTTCCAAACATATGTTCCATCTGTTGATGGCTCAGGATATTCCTTTTCTCTCACAGAGGACACAATCCCAATACTGTTAATGAACAAATCTGAATTATCAGTGGTTAAAACTGTACTAAGGCCAAATTTATCTATGGGTCTAGAGCTAAAGATAGATGTATTCAATTCCCCCTTAACTAAAGTTGTCACTATATGTTGGTAATATTGATGGAATTCCTCAATTGGAGGGTCAAAGTTGAGAAAAGTAATGTTAGACATTTTTCGATTCAATGGAGTGGCCACCAAGACGATGTCATAGAAGTCTGAATGAGTCTCAGTTCCAATTTGGTAGACCACTTCATACATCTTTGTTGGATTTCCTGTGTGCTTGGTCTTTGTTTTCTCCTCTATGTACATTACTGAGCCAGATATAAGATTGCTTTTGGATGCCTGCAGGAGCCCTGAGCAAACAAGTTTATTGCCACCTTCTACTGCCCAAAGGCCAGAATCAGAACAGGACAGTGACACTGCCCCCACAAAGGCATTGATGTCCGTGCTTTGGCCATAATTGACCCTCATAACAGGAGCAATCATTTCATTGAGGAATTTCTCAGAGAAGCCGGCCTTTTGCAAGGTTTCAAGAAGTGTTCGATTAAGCAGTCCAAGGAAGTCATCTCCTCCTAGAGCATGAAGTAATTTTTCAACACTACTGAAGGCATAGTCATGAGATTGGTAGTGGTAGATCCTCATGAACTTGTCTAACACGTCCTCTACCCACATGTGCATACGGAGGGACTGAAATCCATAGCGCCAAACTAATTTAATCACGTTAATTATGAACCAGTTGCTCTCCTCAAATACCAGAGCCTCTCCATTATATATCCCCAGTAGGCCACCAGAGGCCTGAACAGTAGAGAGACCCAGGTCTTTGACAAAACGCTTCATGTGCAGATTTAAAGGATGGATGACAGAACCTCCTGCCTCATATTCTTGCCCCTGCACCATCATGGTAGCCAGGCGGCCCCCGACCTCTTCTCTTTCAAACAGGTCTATCTTCACATCTTTCCCAAATTTCTGCCGCAGGTAATAGGCTGCTGAAGTGCCACCAATTCCGGCTCCAATAATCGCGATTTTATCTGGCGGGGCACGCAGCTCGGCGCCATCGTGGCATCCGCAGCTGCACAGCAGCAGCCACAACCCCAGCAACCAGACTGGCTCCGCGACGGCGCGCCCCATGGCCTCCACAAGCGCTGCAGCTAGCCCCGAGAACCTCTTTTTTTTTTTTTTTTAAATGGAGTCTCGCTCTGTCACCAGACTCCACCTCCTGGGTTCAAGTGATTCTCCTGCCTCGGCCTCCTGAGTAGCTAGGACTACAGGTGCATGCCACCATGTCCCACAAATTTTTGTATTTTTAGTAGAGATGGGGTTTCACCATATTGGCCAGGATGGTCTTGATCTCTTGACCTCGTGATCCACCCACCTTGGCCTCCCAAAGTGCTGATAGTACAGGCGTGAGCCACTACACCCAGCCGAGTCCTGCTTTTAAAATATGCCCTCCTTAAATAGCAAATTCAAATCAACTTGGTTTTCAGAATCCTAGGAAACTTGGCTGCATGTCACCTGCCATGAAGCAATGGCTCAAATTCAAATGAGAAGAGTATATTTTCACATCAGATTCTGCATTCCTCTGTATCCCACTATCTGCCTTCCTTCTAAGTTATTTCAATGTTCACATCAGAGACACGTCCCATATTCTAGTGCACTGGGGGTTGACTTCATCAACTCTGAAGTCTACCTCCTACTTACCCCACCTATCCACTTCTAAGATCATACCCTAGATTGTATTATTCAGTGGAAGTTTTTTATCTCCAAAGTAATATTTCAGATATTTCTCACCATAACCTTCTCTCTTTATAGCTTCCCTGTTTAACAAATCTATTTTTGTCTTTGTCCTCTTTAGGGATCCCACCCTCTAGTTTATAATTTCTCATCAAATTGCCCTACTTTGTTCATTTTTCTCCTTAGCCATTATAAGATTAACTGTTCACCCAAAATTCATATGTCGAAGTTCCAAACCCCAGTACCTCAAAATGTGACTGCACTTGGAAATGGGCATTTAAAGATGTGTTTAAGTTAATAAAGGCATTAGGGAGGACCCTAATCCAAGCTGCTTGGTGTCTTTATGATAGGGGAAATTTGGACACACCAGAAAACACCAGGAATGCGTGCACAAAGGGGAAAGACCCTGGGAGGACACGGGAAAGGCAGCATCTGCAAGCCAAGGAGAGAGGCCTTAGAAGCAACCAGTATTGCCCACATCTATACCTAGGACTTCCAGCCTTCAAAACAGTGATAAAATAAATTTCTGTTATTTAACCCACCTAGTCTGTGGTATCTTGTTATGGCAGCCAAAGCAAAAGAATGCCTATCTTGGATCTATCATTTCACCTTACTTGCTACCAATATGCTGTACTCCTTTGGCTCTTTATCCTTTAGTGCCCAGCTAAACCCTATAAATATTTCACAGTACAAGCCAAAACATGCCTGGTAAATTACACACCAATTCTGGGACTCAGCCTTGCCTGGAAAGGAGTACTTGTTCCAGGAATGGCTGGACACAGCAGGAATTGTGTTCCCAGAGAAGTACTCCCATCCCCCTGCTGCTCATCCTTTACGTAGGGACTTTGAGATCACCCAATCAATTAATAACATAGGGAGCTCCTGTGGTTGTGAAAGTGCTGTTGATAGTAGATCTGGCAGCTGGTTTGCAATTCCTCAGGAGAACCTCATGCTACCGCTGATAGCACCTGAAAGACGTTGCAGTAAGTTGAAATTCTACGGAGTCCCTCCCAAGTGGGGTTGACAGCGGCTCTAGTCTCAGTTAACTTGTTGCCAGGCAACCCAAGTGACTCAACAGACAATTTGGTTTTATCTCTTTTTGCTCTAACTGCAAATGGCTAGCAAATCTTCATTCGTGGATGAATACATGCATCTTCTCCATGACTGCATAGACTTCTGAGTTCTGTTATAGAAAAAAAGAAACGAAAGAAAAGGGTGTAGCCTAGAGTTAGGAATGTCAGCTATTAGGCAATGCAGGTGATCCAGAATTGAGGCTATAAAGGCCTAGAATAAGGCAGTGGCAGTAGAAATGGACAGGGAGGCAGGCACACTATGGGTGACATAGGTGGGATATGGTAATTCATTACATAGGGTATGTCTTAGTCCATTTTGTATTGCTATAGCACAACTGTACAAATCAATATTTACCATAAATTCTCAGATGTCAATCTGCATGGAGATATTGGCAGTGACTACAAAGCCCATTAAGATTCCTAGTCATCTCATATTCACCATTGGCATATGCCCCTTATCTAATAGAAAAAAATAGGAAGCATAGAATAAAAAGTAACAGTGCTCTGCACAAGCAGATGGCACATGGTCTCTCCTTTCCCCTCCTTATATCTGAAGTGAACCTCCTCCTGTCAAAGCCCCTCCACCTGGCACATCCACTTTCCTCTCAGTTACAGTGACTTCAAGTGCTCTATCAAGTTCTTCTAACCTCTTCAAATTAGTGACTAAACATGCTTAGGTGTTTTCCATGTTAAGCAAGTGCCAAGAATTTAGGCCTTATTATCAAGGCTTCTGCTGAGCTTCAGAGAGGGAAATGGGACTAAAGTACATTAAACACCACAAAGTTTGCTGTTGTTGGCAAGATTTAGCTTTCTTCTTGAATAAGCATTCCCTGGGTTGCTGCAGCATTTGGTTATTTCCAGAGTCCCAAAAATGTTGATTCTTACACTTTTTGCCAGTTTTTTATTGCTTGTACGGAGAGTGGAATTTCAGATTTCCTCCTTCACCATTTTCATTGACATAACCTTCCTTTGTGCCTGAGCCCTTCCATCCACCATCCAAACTCTGTCCTCTTCAATCATAATTTGATTATTTGAGACAGCATTGTAAAGAGCATGGCTGTGCTTTGGTCAAAGGATAGGCCAAGGTAAACATCCAGAGTGACTCAGTGAGTTTAGAGCGCAGGTGTATAACTCCATTTGTTATCACAGCCATATAGACATAACATAGAGAAACTCACCACCATAGCCATAACATAGGGAAGGCTCATCACCTCTAAGCACTATTGCCTGTAAAAGGTATAATTGCCCTGTTGACACTGTACAGGCACTGGTGCCCAGAGAAAGAGAGAGAGTCAGAGCTGTCCATCTTTGCAGACAGAGGGCAGCCAGAACACAGCTCAGCTTGCTCATACCCAGAGAGAGAAAGAGTTAAGCTGCTGACCCTGAAGGCAGGGGAGAGCCAGCTGTGCAGCTGTATGTGGGAGTTGCTGGCTCAAGCAGCCGAGACAGGGCAGACAGTGTGAGAAAGCTATTGATGAGAGCTGCTGATGAATAAAATCCTCTTTCACCTGCCTACAGCCCCCTGAGTTCTTTCTGCTCATCCACCCACTCCCTTCGGACCTCAGCATGACATTTGGCATAGTGGTGAACCTGACAACTAGCGCAGTTGGCAGGATGAGGCAAGTGGGTCTTCAGCCTTTGGGGATCCCAGGGTTGGCTTTGTGGCTGCAGCATGGGTTGGGATACCCGGTGACAGCAGCACTGGTTGGATGAGCCCCAGTGGAAACATGGGAACCAGAGGACAGGTCTTCTTTGAGTGTGGAGAAAGCACTGAAGCAGCTGGAAGCTCACAGCACAGAGAAAGAAGGTACCTTTGCAAGCAGAGTCGGATGGGCGTTTCTGACTGCACTGCAGGAAGTATATGCTCAGTGCAACAGGTAAGGGACCTTCCAGCGCAAGACACATGCCTGGGGGCCCAAGTGCACAGCTTTGAGCAGGACCTTGGGGTGAGAGGCCTCCAGGAGCAAGCAGGGTACTTGGAGGCCCAGATAAACAGCCTGGAACAGGAGTTAGCAACAGCTGTTAGTGCGACCTCGAGCCGGTCCTCAAAGCAGGACACTCCGGTTAGGTCTGATGCTCAGGAGGAGGAGGCTCCTCCGCTGCAGGCTCGTCCTGTGATCCGTCAGAAGGTAGAACATAAGCAGCTGATGGGACCCCAGGGGAGAGCCCAGGGACCCCCTCCACAGTGGTGGAACACACCTCTTATTATGCCTATGCCGCCACTGAGTTGTGGGAATTAGGTAAATAGCGCCGGCAGCATCTGAGGGAGCTGATAGCATTTTTTGTTCCGCCTCTGAGATGGAGAAGCTGACTTCCATCACAACTCACCCCTGCCTTCGTCAGCAGCTGCAGCTGTGCCAACGGCTGGCACAAGAGCAAGGTGGTCACACATTAATCAAGTGGCTAATGACAGTCATACGGACTCTTTTGAATGATGCCGGAGAGATACTAGGAACTGTGAGTAAATGGCAATCATATACTAATTTGGTGCAGATACTCTAGGAGATGGGTATGCGGCAGGCTATGTTTGGTCTGAATACCGGGGGGTCAGATGATGAACGCTTTACCTCCCACATGAGGGATCTTGTGCTGAGTTCATCACCCCGAACCGTTATGGCTTGCTAGCCCGCTGCTCTCACCCCGTCTGTGGGGTGCCGCATACATGAAGGAACTACTGCTATGGCAGCCCTCAGGGAGGCAGTAGGCCATTCGCAGGACCGGGGAATCCGCAACATAAGGAAGGGGAAAATGCCTCATCCGCAGTTAACCACCCCACGAGATAAAAAGGGGCTGCAGCAGGTGACCTGCATGCAGATATGGATTGATTTACTTGCAGCTGGGGTTGCTCGGGAGAAAATTGACGGGCAGCCCAATGGAATGTTGTTGGCTCTGTGAAGGCAATTGTCCCCGCAGCAGCAATTCCAGAAAATGCCTAAGGTGTGGGAGCCAAAATAATGTTGTTCAACTTAATCCCTCCCAGACGCGGCAACTCAAGGACTATTTGCAGACAGGCAGAGATACGGAGCCTTTGTTGTTTGATTAGGGAACTGGCCGACGTTCCCAGCTTGGCATGGGAAACCAGACAACGAGAGGCTGTATGTGGAGCTGGCAATCCGCTGGTCCCCCACTAATTTACAGCGGGTCCTAGCACTGGTAGATACTGGTGCAGACTACAGTCTAGTTTATGGGAACCCAGATAAATTTCTGGGCAAAGCTGCATTTATGGACGGTTATGGGAGCCAGTCAGTGAAGGTGAAACCTGTGTGTCTGCATCTTGGCATTGGCCACTTGACTCCCCACCTGTACACTGCGTATGTTTCTCCTATACCGGAATATATTCTGGGGGTGGACATTTTGCATGGTCTGGGCTTGCACACCACGGCCAGAGAATTCAGACTCTGAGTCCATGTGGTAAAGCCGGTACTGGGGGGGACATACACATCACCAGTCCCAAGTTCTGCTGCAACCCTGATGGGTTACTTCCACTCATCAATACCGTTTGCCAGGTAGGAATACAAAGGTAACTGAGACTATTAAGAAGTTAGAGGAGGTGCAAATAGGGTGTGGCATCCATAGCCCCTACCATTTTCCAGTATGGCCAGTCAGAAAGCCTGATGGGATTTGGCAGATAACAGCAGATTATCAGGAACTGAATAAAGTAATAACCCTTCTGCATGTATCTGCACCTTCCATCACGGATTTGATGAACTTCTTGACAACAGAACTGAGACAATGCCACTATGTGGTGGAACTGACCAATGCATTCCTCTCAATCGACATTGCTCCAGAGAGCCAGGAACAATTTGCTTTCATGGGAGGCCTACAACGGACTTTCACAGTGTTGCTGCAGGGCTATATGCATAGTCCCACCACGTGTCATGATTTTATTAATGATGTCACGTTAACCTCTGATTCTCTTGCAGATTTAGAAGTAGCAACATTCTTCTTGCCTGGGATTGGGATGATGCTCCTGAGACAGTCTTTCTGGTAGCGTAGTGGGCTATTTAGCAGACACAAGCCATACAGGTGGTTGGCCAGAGGTGCCCATTGAAACTAGATGTGCATGTGACCACAGAGTTTCAGTTAGGGCCTATAGCAGTGCATAGAGCACCTGAGTATGCCAATGGGCTTTTGGTCCCAGCTGTGGAAGGGAGCTGAGCCCCACTATTCCTTGATAGAGAAGCAGTTAATAATAGCGAGATGGGTGCATTCATGGGTAACTACCCCCTGATTAGGGAAGAAGCAGATATCCACTTTAGCGAAGTGGGGCACCTACTTAAAGCAGCAGAGTACGCTGAGTACAGGTCCCTTAGCAGTAAAATTACAAGAGGTCTTGAAGCCTATAGTCCTAATGCAAGAAAAGGTCATGGTGCCTGAGGCACCTCTAGATTCTGAGCCTTTACTATAAGGAAGGGCATCCTCCCATTCCTAATGAGGCATGGTATACAGATAGGTATAGCCAGAGTACTGCTGCTGCCTGGATTGCTGCTGCAGTCCAGCCTAATACTGACATGATATGGTTTAAAACCAGGTGTAGATAAAGTAACTAATAAGTTGAACTCAAGGCAATATGGACAGTGATCACCAAGAAGATGACACCTGTGATAATCTGTACTGGTAGCTAGGCAATTTATCAAGGCTTAACTTTGTGGTTAATTACCTAGAAGTTACAGAATTAGCTAGTTAGTCATCAACCCATGTAGGGCCAGGCCAGGTGGCCAGATCTATGAGAGGAAGGATGACCTTCTCCAACCAGGTACAGGGTTGAACAGTAATCTGCTATTGCCTGCCCCAGTGTCCCTAAAGGCAGGGGAACAGAAAAACCTGGTGTTAGCCATGGACTCTCCAAGCCCCTCATTGCAGATGGTTGGCTATCATAGCCCCCTGGGAGGAGGGGCTGCATTATAACTTACATGTTACTCCTTGGGTAATTAATGTGTGGCCTCCACAATTAACCATGCATAGGGGAACGGCCAGGGAAGAGACTCTCCTTCAGGGGACATATGTACTATCTGTGTGTCCTAGCATACATATGTACTATCTGTGTGTCCTCCCCTGTGACTTTGGCATGGGTACAGCACCCAAAAGAACCATAGGGAGCTGATAAGATGTGGTATCATCGGCCAGGACAGATGCCCTTGGTGGCTGCATTGTTATCCAGAGGTGAAAAGTTGGCCTGTATTTTGCCTGAGGGACATGATTTACCCCATTAGCACCTGTGCTTGCTTTGTCGTTCCAGTCATAGGTTGGCTCCTCCAACAGCATCATGGACTGGGCCCACACCTATGCCAAGGTGACCAATGTCTTCAACTGTTGGATCTGCACCACCCTTCCAGCAGCAGCTGCAGGCAGCTTGCCCTGGAACATGCATCCTTCTGTGCAGAACTGGACATGGCTAGAGACTTGGTGTTCAATAGACAATGGGTGGGCTTTGGATAGGGAAGCATCTCAAAACCCATGGCAAGCCTGCCCCTGGCTGACTCATAGTGTCCATGATGGATGGGGCTGGCTAACGGGAAAACATGTGGTGCCCCCATTGCAGATACCATGATGTATAGAGGAGCACTGGGATAAAGTCACTGTGGGATTGTTGCCTGCTGAGGTTTTACCTGTGCAAACATAACGCATGCTGCCACACCAAGGGTGTGGTGGAATAAGTGGCCTTACCAAGGCTGAATCTTCATGGATTTTATGCCCCCAGGGAGTTTATGGGTCTGTGGGGGCACAGGATGGCCATATCTACCAGCCAATTGGACTGGACGTTGTACCCAGGGGTGGCTTTCTGTGCCTGCCACTGTGCTTCCCACATTGCCTAGTCATCCGCCTAACTAGAAGGTGCTATGTTCCTGGTTTTTACGAGTTCAGCAAGCCCCCAGTGACTCTACCCCTAAGCGATAACTATCCCTAGAGCAGGGGTCGCTACTGTAGAAATGCAACTTACAGGCTTTGCAGAGCACACAGCTTGGGCCCTGAATTACACCCAAGTTGCTCTCCTTTTTGCTAACTGATGAAGTCAATCAGATCAGGAAGGTGGTGCTGCAAAACCAGATGGCCTTAGACATGGTCACAGCTGTCCAATGTGGCACCTGTGCCCTTGTAGGGACACAGTGTTGTACATTTATTCCTGACAACCACCAGAACGTAACAGCAGCCTTACAAGGGACGTCACAAGATATTAAGGTGATTGAGCGCCTTACTGATGACCCCCTGCAGAGATGGTGGGCGCCTCTAGGCTCTGGCTATGTGAGGCTCTAATAATCATAGGTAGCATAACAGGAATGTTAGTGGTAGTCTGTTGTTCCCTGTATTGTTGTTGTGGCCTAGGGGTCCAAGGTGCTACCCTATGTGCATGGGTCCCCACTAAGGACTCCATCAGCCTAGGGGAGAGAATGTAAAGCCTGTGTGCCAAACCTGTTTATCAAGCCTATGTGCCCCAAACTTATGTATAAAGCCCGTGGGTGTGTATATTAAGTCTATGTACCCAAAGTTTATGGGTATAACCTGTGTATCAAGCCCTATGTCTCCCTCGGCCCAGGGGTTGGAGTATAAGAAACACGGCTGTGCTTTGGTCAAGGATAGGCTGAGGTAAACATCTAGAGTGACTCAGTGAGTTTAGAGAGCAGGCGTACAACTCCAGTTGTTATCATAGCCATGTAGACATAACATAGAGAAGCTCACCACCATAGCCCTAACATAGGGAAGGCTCGTCACCTGGCTCTAAGCCGCTATTGTCTGTGAAAGGTATAATTGCCCTGTTGACACTGTACAGGCACTGGCACCCTGAGAAGGAGAGAGTCAGAGCTGTCTGTCTTCACAGATGGACTGAGGGCAGCAAGGACATAGCTCAGCTCACTCACGCCCAGAGAGAGAAAGAGTTAAGCTGCTGACCCTGAAGGCAGAAGAGAGCCAACTACACAACTGTGTATGGGAGGCACTGGCTCAAGCAGCCGAGACAGGGCAGACAGTGTGAGAAAGCTGTTGACGAGAGCTGCTGCTGAATAAAATCATCTTTCACCTGCCTACGGGCCCCTGAGTTCTTTCTGCTCATCCACCCACTCCCTTCAGACCTCAACATGACGTTTGGCACAGTCGTGAACCTGACAACTGTTCACATTCACTGTCGCCCTTGCTTACCTCCCTCTCCATCCTCAAGCCTCTGCCATCTGGCTCCCACTCTCACCACTCCACTGAAACTTCTCTTCTGAAGTCACCAGTGACCTCATGTCCAAAATACATTACCTGACCATTTTCTAGTTTTAAAAACACTCTTTATTTTATGCTTCTGTGATGCCACTCTCCAAATACTCAACTCTTAATGCATAGTAGTCCCTAGCACATAGTAGAGACTCAAAAATATGTGTTGAATGAATGAATAAAATAATAGCTTCACTTATCTTTTTGTCACTCTCACTCTGCTGTGGATGCCTCTTTCTTGGTCCATCTCTTTGTCACCTGTGGGTGCTCCTCCAGATGTAGCGACAGGCAATCTTTTCTTCTCATTTTACACTGTATACCTAGATGCCCTTACCCATTTGCAAGGCTTCATTTGTGCCCTGTGGGCAAACTCAAGACATCAAAACCTAAATCATGGAATAAATAGATGGAGCCCAGAAGATTTTAAGAGCAGTGAAGCTACTCTGCATGATACTACAAGGGTGGATACATGTTATTATAAACATACCCAAGTCCATAGGATGTACAAAATCAAGACTGAACCCTAATATAAACCATAAACTTTGGGTGATGATGATGTGTCAAAGTAAGTTCATCGATCGTAACAAATACACTAGTCTGGTGGGGTATGTTGACAGTGGGGAAGGTGAGGCATGTGCAGAGACTAGAAATATACGGGAAAATTCCATATCTTTTGCTCAATATTGCTATGAACCTAAAACTGCTCTAGAAAATCAAATCCATAAAAAAAAAATAAAAAAAAAAACTCAATCACCATCTTCCCCAATAAATACTAAAACCACTCACCAGGCTTCTTAGCCAGAAGCCTAGGAGCCACTTTCAATTGACATCATTCTTTCCACTAACAATGTTTCTACCAATAACATTGGTAGGAATGTTATTAAAGAAATCAATACTATTGGTAGAGAAGATGCATGCATGTATTGGCCATCTACTAAAGTTTGTATAGTATAGACTAGCTTCCCTAGGAAACTCTACAAAGGTAAAACAAAAAGCAAGTGAAATTGCAAACTCCCACTGGAGCCAACTAGGAGGAAAAAAGTAAACTGGATTCAGATTGGAGACATTTCAGACGCTAGTTGACTGGGCACAAAAGTGGCCTGTATGCCGCAGGATTAATGATGTATCTACATTAAGAGAGAAAAGGCATTTTGACTTTTGTTTTCAGGAGAAAACTCACTGCCCTTTGTAAGAGCTTCCCTAGGTAGAGGATGATGAACCCCTGCTGGATATGTTGCTTTTGCAATACTGGACAGACCCTGGGCACTGAATATAGACTAAAGTCTACAATGTGACCAACACAGATTCCTGGTAAAGGGGATGTTGTGGAAAAGCAGGCTCTATAAAATTATATATTAAGAAAAATGCAATGAATCAAAATTATGTTAGTAACTTTCACTAAAATATTGCATACTGATATTATATCTCTTGAAGTGATATTTCTCTGTCAATTTTTATATTCTGTATAATCTATGGCCAAATTGTACCATCTAAAAGGAAAAAAAAATACATGTTCTGCCTTGTTAACTGCCAGCTTGTTATACAAGACATCGATTTTTTTGGGAAAAAAAAATCTCTGTATTGTTTAAAATGGAAAAAAAAAACATATATGTTCTGTCTTCTTAACTGCCAGCTTGTTATGTAAGACGTTGATTTTTCAGGAAAAAAAAAATCTCAAATGTGCTCTAGTAGTTACCTAGGAGACAAGAAAGGACAGGACATGATTTGGACATATCTGCGAATCTAACATCCAAAATTCTAACATTTAATACCCAAATAATTAGATGATGTATGCTACTATCCTTTCTCTAAGTTCATTTCACATTTAAAAATCAAGTTTTTATTAAGATTTTAGAAGCTTCTGATCACCTTGTTTGGGTAGATTTTAAAAAATAAAATGAAAAATGTATCAGTGGCCTCTTAATAAATTAACCGACAAAAAATAAAGCAGGAAAATACTACACAAAACAAAATGTTAATATCTTCGCCGGGATTGAATAAGATTTCATTAGAAATCCACTTTACACATTCTTTACCTTCAAAGGTCATCCTATTTAATTCAAAAAGTTCTCTTAAAGTATCTTTTCCAGTCCTAACTCTATAGAGAAAGAAATGCAATCCCTGTGTAATGACAGAACATAAACTTCAAACACTCCTTTCCCTTTTGTCTAAGTAACATGGACTGGCAAATACGAGAATGGACTAAGAACGACAGGAGTTGAAGTATCCTAATTATCTGGGGGGTGTAGGTCTACCTAAACATGCCTGTGCTCTTCCTCTCATCTAACCTTACCTAAGTCACTTACATGAGGACAGAAAATGAAGCCAAGTCATCGCACTTCTAGAAGAATCCTAGAAGAATTATTGGAAAGGAACTCCAACAGACCACCAAATCTAATTTCTACTATCCAGCCACTACAGGACATGACCAGGGAGTCTCTCTCTTTAAAATTCTCCAGAGAGAAATATCCATCAATTTCCCTCGGAAACCATCAGTTTCCTGAGTCACCTGTAACAAATCATGACACAGGTAGGAGCTTAAAACAACAGAGATTTATTCTCATAGTTCTGAGGCCAGAAACCCAAAACCTAGGTGTCACCAGGACCATGCTCCCTCTGGAGGCTCTGCAGAAAAATTCCTTGTCCAGCTTCCATAGAGGTGGACACAACACTTCAAGCTCTGGCTCCTGCTCATGCTGCCTCCTCTGCCTCTGTGCATGTCATCTCCCTCTGCATCTCTCACAGATGCTTGTGATTGGATTTAGGGTCCCTCAAATAATCTAGGATAATCTCTCCATCTCAAGATTCTTAACCACATCTGCAAAGACCCTTTCTGCCATATAAGGTAATATGCACAGGTTCCAGGAATTCGAATGTGGATATCTTTCAGGAGGAATGATTATTCAGCCTACCACAGAAACCCATGAAGTTTGTTATACTCAACCCATGCAAACTTTTGGATAACTTTGAGACAACCTGATTTAGTAGTTGGGTCGTTTATTTATTCATTCATTCAGCTAACCGA